>NC_050518.1:26729227-26771548 GCF_002922805.2 Oryzias melastigma
AAAACAATAAAAAAAGATGACATCACACCAGTAGAAACGTTCTTAAAGAATAATGTGGCCTAAATCTCTTATGGGACTCCAAAAAGGAAATAAAATCACCAATGAAACCTGAAGGATGCCAGTGGGGGGGTCATTGTTAACAGCTGATGTGATCAGCAGACTCCCCGGTGAGTTCGGGGACGATGGACCATTGTTGTTGTTTTTTACCTTTAGGGTATGACTGTTGCATTGTGGGCCGCCAGCAGTTTTTCTTCTTGTGGCAGAAACTATGAATACAGTTAAAGTTCCTGGTTTACGTTTTATTTATTTCTTTTTCTATTCTTTGCACAACCCAGTCAGTATTTTTCCATCGTCCAGTTTCGTATGTAAACTTGACCTGCAAACAAGTGTTTTATTTTTGCGAACCTGATGGCTCCTCCCACTGCAGAAGGCAGACCGCTGCGTTTCCTGCCTGCGGGACCACAGATGTATTGTTTTGTTTCCTGCTCACAACCTGAGTTCCTCTAACAGTCTAAATGAGAGCTTCTCTGTAAGGACTGAACTTAAAGATTTAACCACGGTTCGGTTCTCGTCTCAGACCCCAGAACGCTAAAGTCCGGGTTGTCGTGGGTGCAGATACCTCTTCGTGAATCTGCATTTTCTGCATGAACACAAACCTTTGCAGCTTGAGGGCATTTCTCTGCAGCTTGAAATCTTCTTGAGAATTAGCCTCTTTAGCAGACGATGTAAATGGAGAGGAATCGAATGAAGAACCCCCATGAGCTGCTCCGTGTTCCTGGTCTTTTTTCCAAACCCGACCCATGCAGAAAGTTCCACAGAACTGGGCTTTAGAGCTGGGGTGGACCCTCATTCTAACCTCGGGTCCCTTCCTGTTGCTTCAGAAGTTCAGCAGATTGTGGCTTCCTTTACTAAACCTATCTTCAAGCTTTATTTTTACATCAAGTCTAACTCTGAGGAACCATAGTTATGAAAGTTTTCCAGCAATTTATTTTTTCTCTTGACTAAATGATCAAGTTCTCCACAAAAATACCTCAGTTTTTGATTTCCAGCCCCAAACATTGATCATGTACGACACTGAACTCCAGGTGACGGTCTATATCAGTTCTAGTCATTTTATTTTAGATTGGCGTCTTTTTCAGGTTTGTTTTCTTTTAAAAGTTATTGGTTCATTTTTTCACAATTTTTCTGTAGTTGTGACAAACAGAAGTTAGTCGACTAATTGACAATTAAAATAGTCGATGACTAATTAATAGTCGATTAGTCGTTACTTGATATTATATGGAGTCAGAGTGTAGTAAAGTTCAACAAAGTTATGAGCGTTCACCACCAAAAAATGCATTTTTTCTATATTTGAGTCAGTTTTTATTTTTTGTGAAAAATAGTTCCATGTTTCAGATCCTAACCTCATTTAATTGTGTGATTGCTTAGTAAGCATTCACACATCAGTGATTCTCCTGCTCCTTTCTGTACATTTTTTGACACAAAAAAACTCAATCACACTTTCAGTGATCTTGGTATCAAAGCGTTCAGCTCGTTCAGAACATTACTGCTGGTATTTTTGGTATTTATAAACTTTATAGTTTTTGAAATATTAAACAAAATATGGTCTATAGGAAATGAATAAGAAAGTCTTCAAGGCTTTAAACATATTCATGGACTATGTTTTAATATTCATTCATTCATTCATCTTCTTGGCCACTTTTTCCTTTTCATGGTCGACTATTAAAGGAATAATTTGTGGCAGCACTAGTTGATATATTAAATGCTGTTTTATTTGTTTTGTTGTACTTGGATTTCTGTTTTTCCTGTAAATCTTTCAGTTCTGACTGTTGGAAGTGATGATGGGGTCTTTCAGACCAGAAAGGATTCATGTTTTTACGGGATGGTTTTATGCGTCAGTTTGCCCGATTCTGTCAGCCTGCAGTCATCTGGACTCTTGCTGCTCTGGTCCTCAGCATCTGTTATGTAGAACTCTTCCCAGGATTGAACAAACACACAAAACTACACAAACAAAAGCTGGACGCTTTGAGGGTTGTGTTGACACTGCAGCATCAAAGCAGTTGTTCTGGCTGACGTCTCACACCTGAACGCTCGGCTGCGTCGCTTTCGTCCGCAGCGGGAACAAACAGCCACTTTTAAGTGTCAGAAGATTCTGGGGGAGAAATCTGTGTCAGTCTGAGGATAAATCTGTGGCAGCAGGAACTTGTCAAAAGTCACACATGTTCTCTCATGTTCTCTCATGTTCTCTCATGCTTATCAAATGCTCAGAATCATGTTCCTTGTGTCCTCTAACTCTGGTGTTATCCTCCATGTTAAGCTGTTTCCTTTCTGTTTCCTCCTCAGGCCTTTTTGCACAGAATCCAACAAACTGCCGATGATCAGCAGTGTCTTTCTCCTGAACATGTCAAGGTACAGATGCTTGTTTTTGCTCCTTTATGTAAATGCAGAGATCGCGTTTGCTCCCACTGTTCACTGATGCCTCCACGTCTTTCCTTCCCGTCCTCTTTTCCTTCCTGTGCATCCCTACCTTTACATTCATTCATTTTTTTTGCTCTTCAGATCCTGTTTTCAAACATTGAGGACATCCTGGAGCTGCACAAAGAGGTTTTGTCAGCGGTGGAGACCAGTTTGCAGCCCGAACCCCAGCCCCATCATTCTCTGGGACACGTGTTCCTCCAGTTTGTAAGTGCACGACACAAAGCCGCGAGCGTGAAACGGCGGGCTGTCACGCGTGTATGCAAACCGTGGGGCCACACTTTCATGCATGACTTCCACTTCCACGCAGAAATCCTTTTCATGGCTCACCCCTAACCGCAGATCTGTGAGAATCTCCTGGGCCCTCCTGGGCGCTCCTTCCAGACCACCTGTTTCACAATCAGCCTGCATCCTGTCGGGCAGAAACGCCTCTCCTCACTTTAGCTCAGGAGTGTCAAACTCAATCCCACAAGGGGCGAAAATCCAAAACACACCTTAGGTCGCGGGACAAACAGGATGAACTTTTAACACTCTAAAACTAACTTTAAAAAACTTTAAAACCGCAACTTTTTAACGTAATTATGAACTAGATATATAATGCTAGTGTGAATGCTGTAAGCTGAATTTGGCCGCTGAAAATGCTGAAATTGATAGCTGAAAACATTGAAGCTGATAGCTGAAATCACTAAAGTTAATAGCAGAAAATGCTGAAGCTGATAGCCAGCTAAAATAAAAAACTTAAGCTAGTCAAAACAGCTAGCGTGTGAATATTAGCCTGACTCCAAAACAGCCTAAAAAACGTAAAAAGAAAAGCCGTATAGAATTACCTTGAGGGCCGGATCTGGCCCCCGGGCCTTGACTTTGACACGTGCTTTAGCTTTTTCATCCCTTCATACTGAGATTCTGCCCAATTTGCAGCCTCACTGCTCCCCACCCAGCTCCCCTCTGTTTGAACTCATGTGGCCTCGGGGAATAAACAAAGAAGGCTCTGTGTCCGGAGAGGAAGAGATGGCGTGTAACTCAGCGAGGGGACAATGTTTTCGCTGGTAGCGCTCAACCTCAAGCTCAGATTCTCACTTTCTGTTTTGCACCTCCATGATAACTTCACTAAAGCTCTAATTCTGGGCTCCTCCGGCCCCACAAACGTCTAAAAACCTCTGCAGGTCCATTTCATCTCATTTAAAAACAGATGCAGTGTCGACCCCCACCGCGGGTTTCTCCTCAGACTTCATCCTGCACGCTCCTTCTGAAGTCATTACCCCAGCATTTATGCGTGACGTGCATGCGGCACGAAAGGCGTTTGAGCCCTGCCTCAGAGTTTGGCTCATCAGAACGGATCTTCACACATGTCTGAGCTGTCACAGTTCAAGGCCAAGTGTCACGGTGGAGAATCAATTCCGGCAGCTCAGATGCAGCAGAACCAGCAGCAGATCAGCAGGTGCCAGGATCGTAAAGAAACCAATAGAACCGCTTCATGATTTATCTGTTTTTTCATTCTACCGCGTTCCTCACAACGAACTGTAGTAAAGGCTCAGAAATCAGATTTGTGTGGTCAGAGATCATCACACCTGTTTGGTGCACCTGAAGGACTTATGGGTCAAAGTAGATGAAATGTATCTGAACAAATCTGAGACTAAAACTGGACCTAGAAGTGGGGACATGAAGAACAAGTCTCTGATCATCTCCTCGTCTGTTTTCAAAGTGTTCAGGTGTTCTTTTCCTTCTGATGATGCCGCTTTTAGCCTAAATATAGAAACCTGTCGTTTTCTAGGACATAGTTTCTGCAGAGCGGCAGGAGTTCAGTAGAAATTCACTTTTGAGTTGTGGGCGGGGCTGTTGGTGCAGAGGAGCCACGCCCCCTCTTCCCCCACCTTGTTTCTTAGAGCTCTTTGTTTAGGCCAGGGGTCTGCTCTCTCTATATAAATATATATATATATGAAATGGTTTTTAAGAATGATTAAGATTTGGTCTCATTGAGTCAAATATAAAAAAAGTAATTTTTTTTGGTTGCTGAACGCTCACAACTTCATTCAACTTTACTACACTCCGACTCCAAATAACAAAGTAACGACTAATCGACTATTAAAGTAGTAATTTACTAATTTAATAGTCGATTACTCGACTAATCGTTTAGATCCAGATTCCAGCTCAGACGAGGAAAACAAAGACGTTCATGGATCCATTTGTTCTATTTGTCCTATCAGAATAGGGCGGAGCAAAGACTTTGTGGCCCCGCCCAGCGGATTTTCTACAGTCTTTTTCGAACAGCATTTTTTCGTCTGCTCCTGATTCACAACGATTTGAATAAAGAAACAATCAGAAATTCAAATTCAAGCTCAATTTTCTTCATGTATCTCCCTGATTATCCAAAAATGACACAAGAACCTGTAGAACAAGTCTACTTTTTCTGGGACCTCACATCTTTATGCAAAAACTCTTATTTTTTGAGGAAAATCAGAATTCTTGGACCTTCTCCATTTGTTCTGACCCCTCCTCATCAGAGAAAAGTCTTTCTTTGCTGTGAACAAACGTATTTCATGGATTATTTTGTGGATTTGGGGATTTCCATGTTGTTTTCTGAAGTTGTAAAGTCTACATTTACATTTTTCTTCTTGGTATTGATCTCCTGATGTGTTTTTTCGTGTGTATTGAGCTTCCCACACAGCACCTTTGTTCCTGCCGTATCCATTACACCTCCTTCAACAACCCGTGACCTTTGTCTCCTTCGGCACTCGCACCTCTCAGCCAATCGGCTCGCCTCGTCTGGCGCCCTCCAGCCGTGACCCTTGGCCCCAGCAGAGGTCAACACCATGACTGGGATTTGATTAACCTCCTGCATTGTTCCTCAAGGCTGTCTGCCAGTCAGGAGGAAGCTGGGATCATTCATCGCTCTTCAGAGACAGACGTTGATGATTCACGAAGATTCATTGAAGTAACTTCAGAGGAAACGGTACCTTTGCATGCAGACATTTGAAGGAAATCCTTCGTGGGGTCCATCATACTAACCCAGGGGTCTGCAACCTGCGGCTCCAGAGCCACATGTGGCTCCGGAGCCACATGTGGCTCTTTAATCTCTGCATGGTGGCTCTCTGGCTGAAGACAGATAAAATAATAGTAAGGATTACATAAGTAGCATTTATTGTGTGACTGCTTTAAAGCATACTCGCTATTGTGATTCAGTTTCTCTGTATTGTGTGATTGCTTAATAATCATTCACACTATAGTGATTCTCCTGCTCCATTCTGTACGTTTTTCGGCACGTAAAAACTAAATCACACTTTCAGAGATTTCAGCAATCTTGGTACCAAACGTTCAGGACATTACTGCTGGTATTTTTGGTATTCATAAACTTAATAGTTTTTGAAAAATTGAGCAAAATATGCTCCATAGGAAATGAATGAGAAAGTCTTCAAATTTTAAAATTTTATATAGATTGACAACAAGCCTTTAAATATAATCATGGGCTGTTTTCATCTTATGTAGTAATTAAACAAAATGGAGTTTAACTAGTATTATAGCAACATGCTAATCTTTTTGCTGTCTACTGGTTTTTTGAGTTTAGCTTCTACTTTAGCAACATGCTAAATTGCTTTTTTTGGCTAATTTGGCCTCTGCTGAGTTTTCTATGCAAATTTGGAGTTTAGCTAATATATTAGCAATGTGCTATTGTTTTTGACTAATTTGTTAACTACTGGGGTTCTTTACTCTAACTTAGAGTGTAGCTTCTACTTTAGCAACATGCTAGTATTTAAGCAACAAGGTTATTTTTGTTCTAATTCGACATCAACTGAGGTAAAAATGTAAAAAAAAAAAAAAACATTGTGAGAGAAGCTAGTTTCTTTTTCTATTTTTGCTTTTGTCCGTGCCAAATAATAGACATAATTCATATTTATAATATATATATATATATATATCTGGTAGAGAATGTAATCCATAGTTCTTAAAGGCTAAAGTAAGAATATACGTCTCCTTCCAGGTTTTGATCAGTAGAAAACAAGCCCAAATGGCTCTAACTGTCAAAGGTTGCAGACTCCTGGTCTAACCGTTCAACCCAGCAGCGGTGTGCTGAAATCAGGGGTTTGATTTGGACCTGAATATCTGCTCTGTTGTGGGGAATGTCTGTCAGACCACAGCGCACAAGGCAGCATTCAGGGAACCGTGCGTGTTTCACTTCAACTGATACGGTTCGTGGCGGGTTCCCCTCTCCCGAGTCTCTGCTACAGATTCTAGTGACGAAGAACCTGAAGAAAGAGCTAAAGAAGGAGCCATGTTTATCAAAGAAAGAAAACACGCTCTCTGAGCTATTCCGGGCACAACAGATGTCCTTCAGAGCCGTCCTGATGTTTGGAGTGGAGACTTTGTGCGCTCAGCGGACAGAGCTGCTGCTGTGTGGCGAGGAGAGGAAGTATCACTGGAACACGGTTTAGTGTAAACAGAGTTGCGGATCAGCGTGCTGTTCTTGTCAGCAGACAGGTCGCGTTACAGATGCTGAAAAAGCTGCTTCATGTTGCGTCACTAAACACATCCAGGAGGATTAGGAAGGAACGGATGGCGGCGGCGTTCACGTGTCCGCTCGTGTTTCCTCCAGCCGTGTTTTGCAATAACAGAAGGAGCCGTCTGTCATGCCTCTGATCCTCTGCGGTGAAGCGCGCTCTGCAGCAGGGAAATGTGACAGAGGAAGAAACAGTTTGGTTCCTTTCATGTGACCTCAGGAAAACTGAGGACAACATCCTGTAAGAAGACATGTATCAAACAGGAGGTGTAGTGGTCTGCACTCTTGGTTCAAATCCCAGCTGTGTGTTAGCGTGTGGTGCATGTTTGGGTTTCTTCAGTTTCCAAAAATATGCTTTACAGGTTAACAGGTGTCTCCAAACTCTTCTAGGTGTGCATGTGAGTGTGTTCCCCAGCAACAGACTGGTGAACCTTGTATTCACCTAACACACACGTGTCAAAGTCAAGGCCCAGGGGCCGGATCCGGCCCTTCGCATAATTCTATCCGGCCCTCCAGATCATTTTATTTTGCTATTATTAATGATCCGATGTCATCTTGAGCTCATTTCTAACTGGAGAGGGAAATATTGAAAGTTATTTAAGGTTTAAGTTGATTTATTCTGGAATAATATTCCTGCCTTTTTATTGTTCATAATTATGTTAAAAAGTTGCAGTTTTAAAGTTTAAAAAAAAAGCATTCTGATAGCTTTTTGGATTGTTTTGAAATTTACTAAGATTTTTAAGGCTATTTTAGAGTTTAGCTAATATTACATATCTACATGCTAGCTGTTTTGGCTAACATAAGATTTTTCTTTTTTTTCTTTTCAGTCTTTAGGATAATTTGGCCTTTAGCTAATATTTTAGTTTGCTATCAGCTTCATTGTTTTCAGCTATCAATTTCAACATCTTTAGTGGCCAAATTCAGCTTACAGCATTCACATTAACATTATCTCAGGTAATGCTATATATCTAGTTCATAATTATGTTAAGAAGTTACAATTTTAAAGTTCTAAATATGTAGTTTTAGAGAGTCCAGTAAATGTTTATCCTAAGATGTGTTTTGGATTTTGGCCCCCCGTGCGAGTTTGACACCCTGATCTAACAGAATCTGAGATAAACTCCAGCAACCCAGAGGGGATTCAACAGGTTTGGAAAATGGATGCATGGATATTTCACAAAAACAAAAACTGGACTTGTTTACATTTTTGGGGAACATTTTAAGACCCACTCTGATGAAAATTGTGATTTTGGTGTTTTTAAAATGTTTTTGTGGCTTTTTTCTGATGGAACAAAGAAAATTAAGCTCAAGGTTGACTTTCTCCATTCAAATCTTTGTGAATCATTGCATAACATTGTATAAAGAAAAAACACTTGGTGGTGCCCCATTCTAATCCACCCACTTACAGACAAATAGATCCATGAACGTCTTTGTTTTCCTCGTATGAACTGGAATCTTTCTAAACTGTCAACTATATTCCTCAACATTTTTGTCACACCACTAATGTCAGGTTGGAGGTCTAAGGGGCTGTAAGGTAGTGGGAGAGAATGTAAACGGAGAGCTCTCAGGTATGGGGGATGGGAAGAGGGGGTGGGGTTGCTCTACAGCAATGGCCCCGCCCACAACTCAGAGGTGAATTTCTAATGAAATCCTGCCGCTTTGCACAAACTAGGTCCTAGAAAACAATCTAGATTCTGGCTAAAACCATCATAATTATAATGAAGAGACGACAGAACGCCTTGAGAATAGATCAGAAGTTATCAGAGTGGGACTTTACAGACTAAATTCCCTTCTTGTCATGAATTTTGAGTAACTTCTTCTTCTGTATGTTCTGCCTTTGTTAAAATAAGTTTGTTGACCATAAATTCTTTCATGGGGACCAGAAACATGCTGAGGCTGCTGCTGCTTCTGCTGCTGCTGCTGAGGGTGTGGCAGACCTGCGAGTAACTGATCAAAGCGAGCGTCCCTCATCCTCTGTTTGAAGCCTGCAGCACATCTGTGCTCATTCAGGCTTCTGGACCGCCAGTCGCTCGTAAACTGAAAGGTGTCGTTACCCTTTAAAAGCCAAGCGTGGACTCGTTACCGCGCCACTCGTTCTACTCGGTGTCTTCGGCGACAGCAGCGTTTTATTAGAAGGAGAAAGCGGCCGGCGAGCACCTGCAGTTTCTGATTTCACTCAAAGTCGTTTCGAATGACGGTTTCAGTTTCAGGGCAACAAGATGAGGTCTCCGGCAAACTCGCGGTTTCACATCCCAGCAGGTCCGTGTCATTAGGTGGGACTCGGAGGGCTGCAGGACCTGCAGGCGGCTTCTGCTGTGGTGTTATGCGTCTGCTGCATTCTGCATGAATTATGCATTTCAATCCACACTGTATATTTAAAGAGACAGGTGTAATATTTCATGTTGTAATGAAACCCCAGTGGCAGCTTGATAAAAGCTCCTGTTTTCGTCGCTCTTGTTGCACAGGAAGAAGCCGTCCCTGCAGAAAAAGAGGAAGAGTTGCATCTTGACATGCTGACGACTTTTTTTTCCAACTACTATTTTGGCTTTAATGGTTGTGCAAGAAATGATGTCAAGAAATGCTTGGAGTTTTAAGCGCTGATATTTCTGTCAGTCGGGGCTGCAGACGGTAAAGGGAAATGCAGGTTTGTGTGCGTGCACATGTAAAAAAGTGGAAATGGCTTTGCTGGACTGAAGCTTTCAGGTGTTGATGTTTCTAACTTCAAGAGATGCTCTTAGAGAATCATCGGTTGCTACAGATCAGTGTCAAAGTGGAGATCTTCACTGAGAAACGCAACTTCCTGTTGGTGGAAACCCAGGAACTGCATCTGTGGGTCAAAGTTTGCCGTCCTGAGGAGCTGCATCTCTGACCCTGAAGCCTCAGTTCTAAAGACTATGACAGCACAGAAACCCCCACACCCCAACAAACATCTACACTCAGAAGTGGAGTCACTTTTCATCAGAAGCAATCAGGAAGATTTGGTGCATGCTTTTGAGTATGGCAGTGGAAGTGTAATGATATGTTGTCATTCTGTACCATGGCATCATGCAGATGGTAACCACAAGCTCATCTGGATGAGAGCATCTCTTGTGGTTAAAGATCGGTCACTTGTGAAGAAAACATGACAAAATGAAGCTGCAATGAATATAAAAACCAAAAACTTCCAAAACGTACAACTGAACAAAAACGTATCTGTAAAAACTATAATTTGACGTATCTCTCCGTCATAAATCTGAAGAGTTCAAATAAAGAGGGAATACAGGAAGAATGCGTGTCGTCTTTCTGAACAACGTTCTGAATCCAGATTCAGAGAGGAGGGGGCAGTTTTCACCATGCAAGGGCAAAACCAGTAAAAAAACAAACAAATCGGCCAATTGAACTATTAGAATATGTCTTTGTAAAATTTCCTAAAGTTCCAAAATCATCTCAACACACATTGTAAACTCTTATGGATTTACTTTACTCTGGAAATTGGAGATATGTCTTAAAATAGAAATCTTCTACTTCACCTTTCGGCTTATCCTGTTTTTGGGGTCGCCACAGAGTTTTTACGCCGGATGCCCTTCCTAACACAACCCTGTACTTGAGGGGCACAGGGACCCAGTCATAAATAGAAATGTGTTGCAAAAAAAAGTTTTCAATCTTAAATTAGCTGTACACAGTTTTCCCCTCAAGTTTATCCTATTTTATGCATTTCAACAGCCCATAGTTTCTAGACCACAATCATCCCAAAGTAAGACTAGAAGAATGACGCATTTAAGATATATTAGTCATAAAATCATACATACATTTATGCTGTTAAATGCGTTCCTACTTTGTTCCAAGTCAAATAAATTGTCCCTTTTTCTCTAAATCAAGCAGGACTCTCCTAAATCAAAGCACTCAGCATCCACAGATTATGTAAAGTGAAACAAAAACAAAAAACATGTTTATTAGATATTTATCTTAAAAGGATATGAAAAAATATAAAATGAAATGAGATAAACGGGGAGGTTATCTTTGTCTCATTATCATCATTAGAGGACAGAAACCAGATGAAAATACTTCATGAGATTTTGTGTTTTTGCTGTAAATATTTAATTCTCATCTCAAAATCTGATACGGAAACTTAGCAGCCTGACTAACTGAAGACACCGCTAAGAACAGAAACTCTTTTCACTTCCTTCTCCAAAGCCCTGCAGTCAGCTTTTCTGGAGCAGCTCTGAGCTGTAGCTGAAGGAAAGATGGCGTCCAGTCCACCTTCTGATTCTGCTCTTGTTTGCAGAGGGAGAGCTTCTCGGTGTACGGCGAGTACTGCAGTAACCACGAGAAGGCTCTGCGGCTCCTCATGGACCTCAACAAGATCCCCAACATCAGGACCTTCTTGCTGGTGAGAAAGCTGCTCTTTCTTTGTCAAAAACCTTTTTCTGCTTTTGGTTTTCTTGCTCGATGGATTAAATGCATGACCACATACGGTATACGACCGCTCAGTCCTTTCCGGTTGGGGCAGTGGGCTGTTGTTTATGTGGAAATAGTGGAGTATTTGGACTTTAAAAGATGTTTTTGGAGCTGCTAGAGTCACCATAAACTGTTAGGAGCATTGTTTGTTTTTCTAGCAAAATAATTCAAAATAAAAATGCAAAAATGATTTAAATTATATTTGTCATTATACATAGCAAGCTTCAAAGTTACTTCTGTAAGTCTGATGTTACTCAAACATGTTGACGTGCGACCAGCTCTAAAACTGAAGGACATTCATGTTGGCGACACTATAGGTGCAGCCAAGATGCAGATGGCTGCATTGTTTCATACATTTTATGTGAATCCAAAGCTAAAGTCGCAGTATTTAATAAAGTCCTGTTAGCTGTCACGCAGCTAGAGCGCAGAGCGCAGCTGTAGATGCGGCCGCAGTCGTGTATTAACCTGAACCATAACCGTAATCCTAACCTTAACCTTTCCTCAGAGTCCATGCAGCCAAGGAAAAAACTTCAGAACTGACTGCAGTATTTACAAGATTACATGTGAATACCGTTGTCACTTTTCATTTGGGCTAATGCTAGCTAGCATAAAGGACACGTCTGATTATCGTTGAAGTTTGTTTACACATAAAAGGTTCTGTTGAACAGGTTTTAAATGTTCTAACAGAGCTACGTATCCCAAGAAGTCACATGATCATACAGTACATGATAGCGTTTTGTGAGTGTTTGGTGCTTCAGAAAGGCAAACTTAGCCTTTTTGGATGTCATTGTGTTACACATAATCATAAACTATCATACAATGTAAGAAATAATGACAATGAACCAATACCAGGGAAAGTACTCAGAGATTTGCCAAGTCCACGCGTATAGTTATCCACAGCCGGAAGAGAGTAAGTGCTTTTATTCGAAACCGGAAATATACAGTATCACACAGCTCCATGCATATAATCTATTGAAATCTCTCCTCTAAATTAGAGTTGAAAGTTAAAGTTTGTTTGTTTCCTCTTCACATCTTTTGTATTTCCTCCATCATATCTTCCACTGCCCTTCTTTCGTCCTGTGATGGTCCACCTCTCTTTTCTGGCCTCCATCCCTTTTTTCCTCTTCATTTTTGTTTTCCCATTCATGTCAGCTCCATTTCCATGTTAACACTCACATAAAAGGCAGAACCCATAACACCGTCAGGAGGTCCTTCCTGCTTAGACAGGATACAACGGCCATCAAGGTCACTTTTGTGTATTGTTGTACTTGTAGTGTTTCCGCTGCCAGCTGTTTCCTCGTTTTAACACTTTGGGTGCTGGACAATGAACTGCTGACAGCGGCCTTGAGCCAGGGCTTCAGAGCGATGAAGGCGGCTGCAGATTCTGGGTCAGGCAGCTGTGAGGTGTTGGCAGCCGTTTTGGAATTGGCCTGGAGATCTAAAGGCCCACATTTGTCCGTGATTGCTTTGAGTCCATGACTTTATTCAGGTTCCCAGGACTGGAGAAACTGGTGTCGTGTGTTCTGTCTCAGACTGAGGCTAAAGGAGAAGAACTTAAACCTGACTGTGAACCAGAATGCTGTAGATATCAAAGAAATAAAACATGTAAATGAGAATAAATCCCATTATACAAACAGTTTGTCTTTATTATAGGAAAAAAATGTTGTTAAATGGGATGAGAAAAGTTCCCGACTAAAATGTTTTAACCCTTTAACACCTGAGGCGTCACCAGTTGCGCTTAAACACAAAATCTTTAACATACTGTAAATTCACAACCGTTAACACAATAATTCCAGTAGATTTTGAAGGAGAAAAGCGGCGCTTTACATCACTGTAAAAAGATGAATCCTCATCTCTTAAAGGAAAATTTGCTTCTTAAAGAACACAAATGGTCCGGGACTTTTTACATTTTGAAATAGGGTGAAAGCATGTATGTTAAAAAATAAAAGAGCTTTTCTTATTTTGTGGTTATACTAAATTAAACATTAGTAAGTTACTAATAGATTTAAAATGTATCAATTTTTTTGTTTAATTTGAGTATTTAAAAATGATGGAATACTTCAATAAAAAATTATTTAGCTAATTCATTTCAGATAATGATTAATACATTGATTTGAAGAAAAAAAGCAATTTATAAAGATGTAAGATATTGATGGCATCTTCTTGACAGCAGGTCACACAGATGTCAAATTTCATTAATGAGATTTAGAGAGATTAATTGTAGTAAAATTGCTTAAAAATCCCTAAGACGTGCCAAATTATCAAAAATATTTAGTGTGTTGCTAAAATACAAGCTAAACTCCAAATTAGCCCAAAAACCTAAGTTGTGCCAAATTAGCTAAAAAAACTAGCTTGTTGCTTAAATATGAGCTAAACTCCAAAATAGCCTAACATTTTTAAGTAAACTGAATTAGTCAAAAACGTTAGCCTGTTACTAAGATATGATCTAAACTCCAAAAAAAAAAAAAGAATATATATATATATATATATATATATATTATATACCATTAATATATTTAAAGTCTTGTTGCTAATCTACTTAAATTTTTAAGGTTTTTCATTTATTTCATGTGGGGCATATTTTGTTCAATATTTCAAAAACTATCAAATGTATGAATACCAAAAATCCAAGCAGTAATGTCCTGAACGAGCTGATCGTTTTGATACCAAGATTGTTATCTCACTGAAAGTGTGATTGAGTTTTTACATCCGAATGGAAAGGAGTAGGAGAATCACAATAATGCTGTAAAGCATTCACACAACTAACCGATTGATTATTTAATTCCTGATGAATATTTCCCTATAGGTGGATATTCTCTTATTTTTATTAAATAATTTGTAAATTTTGAAATTTTTGTCTGAGAGCAGAAAAGATGATTTAAAATAGTTGATTTTTTTAAGTGTTTTTGACATTTAAAATCAGCCTTGGTTCATTGAATCTGAGGATGCAGAGACTCCGTGAAGCTTCGCATTGAAGTGAGGCGTGGATTTCTTTGTTAAAAGACGAGAAGAGTGAAGTGAAAGCAAAAGGAGGTCAGAGCGATGAGCAGAGAAACGTCTGGCTTCAGGCGCACGCTTACAAATATCTGAGAGATGAGAGAAGCTGCAGAAAACGAGGAGCGCAGAGAGAGCGGAGAACAAAACTGCAGGAATCTGTGTAATTCCAAAGCTTCAGTTCCCGTCAGGAGCCCTGCAAAACTCCCAGCAGCCTTTTCTTCTGTTTGGGACTTGAAAGGAATCGCTGTGGAACTAAAAGGCTCCCAGTGTTGAGCAGCTTCTCTTCCTCCAGAGTTTATCTGCAGCGTTTGATCTTTCAGTCCATCCATGAGCTCAAGGTCTGCCAGCAGGATCTCTCCAACCTACAAGACTCCCATCATCCTCTGAACAAATCCTGCAATGCTTTAAAAAAAATATAAAAACATAGGAGCAACTCTGAGAAACATTTGAAACAGATTTAATGGGTTATTTTTGTTCAGCCATCCTTCATCTAACAGGTTTTTAAACTTTTAATGCTGCGATGGCGAGAAATAATACATTTTATATGATGAATAAGTACGGATGTGAAACAGAAACGGAGAGCATCAGATTATAGACTTTTAAATCTCTTCAACTCTATTTAAGCATATAAAGCAACACTGTCAGAAAACATCTGCAAAGAACAGCTGATGTTTGCTGTTAAAGACACAGAAGGGATTGTGGGTAAGAAGTTTCCTGAAGTTTAGTTGGCTGCAACGGCAAAAAGGAACTGATGAAAGTAAGAAATCAAATTTGTGCCAGAAATCTCTTCACCTGATTCTGTTTAAAGTCTGAAAAACCTGCAATCAGAGAATGAAGTCAGTATTTGATTGGACATTAAAAATGAGGCTCTTCTACACACCTGTAGCTGTTTCTAGATTCAACTTGAAAGAAAAATAGGAAGCCAAACACACATTTTGGGATTGCAGAAATAACAAAGATTATTGTCTCAAAGTATAAAAAAGAAGAAAAATAAACACTATAAAAAGGAAATGCCTTTAAATAAACTGTTTTATCTGCTAATTACGTTTTCAAGAAGGTACAAAGAAATGCATTTTATATTGTATTAGTAATTGCAAGAAAAAAATCAAATAAATGGAAAAATATCAATTTACCAACAATAAAAAATTAGAAAAATAAAAACAATCACACTTTTGGAAGGGAAAAACTAACATATGGAGATGGACGTTTTTAACATTAAAAGTATATTAGATTTTTACATTTGAGGCTGTTTAATGGAAAAAACAAACAAACAAAGAACTTATCAAAATATGAATGCAGATGACTAGTGGACACGTCCCCAAATACGAACGAACAAATGAATGAAAGAAAGATGGAAGCTCAGTTAAGATCCGACTGCGTTTCTTCTTATTTCTTTCTGTTTTTGCCTCCTGTCTTTTTCTGTTGTTGTCTACTGTTAAATATATGCAAACATGCATGTGTTGTTTATGGGATGTTGAAACATCCTTTTGTTTGTCAAATGGTTTAAAGTTTTAGTTTTTCTTTAGATTCTTGGTTTTGTTTATTTTAGTTAACATTTAGTTTACAGAAAATGAAGTCAGAGGCCGCAGGATTCATTAAGTTTAATAAACTTTCATCTTCATCGTCTTTATCTTTAGTTAGTTTAAAGATGGTTAAGACGCTACATCCACTTCGCTCATGACCCGATTAGTTGACTAATCAGAAAAATAATCAGTTATTATTCGACTATTGAAACAATCATTTGTGGCAGAACTAACTACAGAATTATTTGTGAACTCTGATTCTTCACAAAGTTTTCCCTCTCTGAAGCTCTTTCCTATCACCAAAGAGAGTTTTACCGAAGCACAAAGCGTTTTTCTCTACAGCACTGTGGTGACTGTCTGCCTCCTCTCTGCTTCAGCACTGCATGCTTCTTGGAGGGAAGAAGAGCACCGACATTCCCCTGGAGGGCTACCTCCTCACTCCCATCCAGAGGATCTGCAAGTACCCTCTGCTGCTGAAGGTGAGGAACCGCGGCGGCTTTGTTAGTCCGACTGCCTGAGCAGTGAAGAGTCATGATTGATTACAGAAGGTGAAGTCCATGGCGGGACACATGACTCATTTATGAACCAACAGGCACTGCTGTGTGCACGGTTGTGGGTGGCAGGTTTGACATTCAGGCGTCTAAAGGTCACAGACAGACCCTCAAACTCTAAATGGATTCTTCCTCGCCCGCGTTTGCTGAACCTCTGTTTTCTCGCCGCAGGAACTCCTTAAAAGGACTCCAAAGAACCACGCCGACTACCCTGCCGTGCAGGAGGCTCTGCAGGCCATGAAGGCCGTCTGCTCCAACATCAACGAGACCAAGAGGCAGATGGAGAAGCTGGAGGCTCTGGAGCAGCTGCAGTCCCACATCGAAGGCTGGGAGGTGAGAATGAAGCGAAGGTCTGGGAGAGCAACAGTCTGAGAGCAGTCCTCAGTGTCCTGCAGCCAAAACACCTCTGCGAGCTCGGGGGCCACAGAGAGCGTTTTCCACACCTCCCTCATCCACCACAACAGAAGCCTTGTCTCGGTGGGCACCAGCAGGACAATCCACCCACTCAGGGAGCCATGGGAGATGCCAACAGGCTTGTTGCCCAATCAAAGGACACCTTAGAAGAAGCAGAGCTCCAGTCTCACATGTCCTGGGAGCGTTTTCTGAGGGTTCCTGCAGGGGGGAGGACAGAACGGCAGTAGCAGAGAGGGGGCCTCATGTCCCAGCTTTGCCTGACAATACTCTCATCCCTCTTTCTGAAGAAAACTGCTCAACAGCACTTATGTCTCATCGTCTTAAAATATGGACTTAAATCAATGAAAAAAACATTTCCTCCAAAATCTACATTTTTAAAATCCATAATTTGGTTAATTTGGAGAATAAATCTTTAGATTTCATACTAAAACATAAACTTGTCAGCAGGTAGCTTTTATTGAACAAAGTAGTAAAAATACTAAGAAATATTAGCAAAAATGTTCAAAGAAATATTGTTTTCAAAAGAAGAAGAAGATGGATCAAATAAGCCCATCTTGGCTGTAAAAACACAATTAAATCTGATTGTTGGTTTTCAGATTTGTGTGTTTTCTGTTGAACATTGAGGCAGTAGCCTGGAAAGGCTGCGTGCTCGGACCTCGCTGCCCTGTTGAGCCTCCATCCTGACAGCTTTAGCCTCGCTCTTCCTCCTTCAGCTCTGATGGAGGAGAATCCCGCCGGCGGAGCAGAATCAAACGCACTTTTTAAAGTTCTTTCCTACATGCACACACCTGTTTACAGAGACACAACCTGAGGTCAGTGAAGCGGAAACGAAACCACATCAACCGTCTGACACTCAGGCAGGTTCTCCCTCCATGACTTACCTGGCTTTGGGTCCAGTGACGGATCTTAGAGGCTAATGGATCCCCGACCTTCTGTCAGAAGCTAAAGTCCCAACAGGATCAGTGTCAGTGCAGCAAGGAATGATGGGTAATGTCCAAGCCAAAGACATCCACAGATGGGAGATTTTAGTTCCAGCTGATTTGGAGAGGAATGGTCATTTTTAGGAGTTAATTAGCTGTCATGGAGTCTGCTTTCAGCCCCTGATGTGTAGATCCAGATCAAGGGTGTCAAACTCCATCGCACAAGGGGCCAAAATCTAAAATACACCTCAGGTCACGGGCCGAACAGGATCAACATTTATTGAACACTCTAAGACTACATTTTAAAAACTTTAAAACCATAACTTTTTAACATATTTATGAACTAGATATATAGTATCACCTGTGATAATGCTAGTTTGAATGCTGAAAGCAGAATTTGGCTTTTGAAGATGCTGAAATTGATAGCTGAAAACGCTGAAGTTAGTAGCTGAAAATGTTGAAGCTGATGGCCAGCTGAAATATTAGCTAAATGACAAATTAGCATAAAAAATCTTAGTAAATGCCAAAAACAGTCCAACAGAATGTCAATTTTTAAAACTTTAAACACAATATAACATTGGGACATTAATAATAATAAAATAAAATGATCTGGAGGGCCGGATTCGACCCCCGGGCCTTGACTTTGACACGTGTGATATAGATGATCTAGATTGCAGTTTGGTTCTGTGTCATATTTCTGTTTTTAAATGTCAAACGTGGCACTTAGAGTCCAAATCCAGATTTGAGTGAAAGCTGAGACATTTTTAAAAATCATTTGGGTCTAAATAATCCAAACTGAAATTCAGTTGTTATGAAACAGAAAATAAGATGTCAACAAACAGTTTATTTTTCTAAATTGAATTGTTTTTTAAAATGGAACCCTGGAGAACCCAAGAACAATCTCCTTCTGGACTTTCACTGTTATCTTTGTTTGTTTGTTTGAGTTGGGTAGCAGCAATTACTCTCAGCCACAAACACATAAAAAACAATATATAAATAAATATGATTATTTTGGAACAACAACTTAACCTAGTCAAACAACATTTCTATTTCCAGCCTAAATATTTAGAATTAGTTAAACATATTTTCAGCTGATGCAGTTTGGATGATAACTCCATAAAGGTGCTTAAATGTGAGTTTGAATTGCTCCTCCTTCATGGTGCTAATTTGCATCAAACCATTAAATCCAGGACTCCACTAAGTTTAGCATCACCCTAAAAGAATAAAAAACAAAAGATTTTTTTATGTAGCTGGAGAAAAATCTTGAAAGGGTTAACCAGTTTTTCTATTTACTTGAAATGTCTTTCAGGTTTGACATACCTCAAACCACAGAACATTTTGCATAAAATCTGCTCTTTACAAGCATTAAAATGTGTTTCCATGCAGAAATGCTTTCATCTGTTGTGCATCCTGATGGGTTTGTTTAGTGCACGTAGATGTAGGGATGCAGACATGACAGTGGAGCTCGAGCGTACACATCGACGCCCGTACAAGGAGAGGAAAAAGCTTTTTGCTGCACAGGAAGCTGGTCAATATTTAGACCTGCGTTTGTGTTTAGGCGGCCGCGCTCCTGAAGTGTTCAGCCTCTAATCGACTCAGACGTTCAATTAGGAGGCTGTCGCTGCAGTTTTGTGCTGTCCCCGTTCAACGGTCTGGTCGAGTTCTGACTGTCAGTCTGACTGTAAACAGACGATGAGTTTGGGTGGAGACGTCCTCCTGCAGGCCTTCCTGCCACCGAAGGCAGAGTGCAAACAAGTTGTGTTTAAAGCTGAATTCAGAGAACTTAGTTTTGAATTGAAATGTTATTTTCAATACCTGAAAACTTCTGCTCTATGTGACTTTTTGGAACTTGATGAACAAAAATGTTTTTCTTTTCTGCTCATCAGGGAACAAACCTGACAGATATCTGCACAGAGCTGCTGCTTCATGGAAATCTGCTGAAAATCTCGGCAGGAAACATTCAGGAACGCGTCTTTTTCCTCTTCGACAACCTTCTGGTCTACTGCAAAAGGAAGTCCAGGTGAGAGAAAGCAGGAAAGCGTTCAAACCCAGTATTATTTTTGGATGAGTAGAGGGGTTTTGGAAAGATCTCTGCTGGAGTTGATGTTTGGGTTCTTCCCAAACATCTGGATGCATCTGCATGAAGGATGGCTGTGCAGCAGTGTCGTGGCTCTGACGTCGGCGGATGTTTTCCCGCTGACAGTAACCGCCGTGTCCTCTCTCCTTCAAGGGTTTCTGGAAAGAAGTCAACCAAAAGGACCAAGTCCATCAACGGGCCGCTCTATGTGTTCAGAGGTCGGATCAACACGGAGGTGATGGAGGTGGAAAACGTGGAGGATGGGACAGGTTTGTGTTTGCTCTGTCTGTGTCCTTTCACAGAATTTTTTCCTCTGAGGTTTTTCTGATTTAATCTGCCTCTGTGAGGCTGAGCAGGTACGGCGGCGTTCTGCTGTAGCGGCTGTTGGCGGGCTGTGAATTAGGTACTTGTTTACGGTTTTGGGTGGAGTGTCATGCTTGCATGTAGTTTCAAAAAGGATGTAGCTTGCAACCTCTCCACCACCTTTTGATGGTGATAAAATCGATGCACATGCAGGAGACGGAGAGCAGATCTGCGCTGGCAGTGCCACGGACGGCTCTTTTTTGTTTTTGTGGTCTGCTGCGAGGTGTAGAAACACTTGGTCACGTGTTTCCTCTTTTTTTTGTTGTTCTTTCTGTGAGCTCACATGACCTTTTCTGCATGGTGGCTGCTGGTTGTCACATTTATGGGAAACCACAAAGAAAAACAGAGTTTAAAGGTTCCAAAAGGAGCGTCTTCAAGCAGGAGCGTGACTGGAAACATCCATAACACAATCAATTCTATGTAAAAGTACACTTGGTCTAAGCCCCTCCCCCTTCATCCATGTGGCTGAAGAAGACTCTGCAGAGTTCGCTGCTCTCCCAGAAAAGCAGGAGCCGCTCTCAGAGCCATCAGATCTATTTATATGACCTTTGAGCACAAGACTAATGCACTCATTACCAGAGGCCTTTCATTATTCATGGGCTGCTCACCTGCATCACAGTGGATGATGGATCTGAAATGAGCCACAAAGAGGGAGTTTGATGAGTCATCACTTCTTTAGCCTCCAACTTAGGCCTTAGTCCCAATTGTCCTTACAGGTGGATACAAAAGAAATGCTCCAACCTAAACTAGGCATGTGCTCCGCGTCTGGTGTGAACCACACCATCAAACACCGCGCCAATTCTGACAGGAAGTTACATCAAGATACATGAGGAAATCGGGTCTATTTTTAAAATATAACCAGTTTTTCCACAATAAAACTCTGTGATTGACAAATACGATCATGTTTTTGTATCTAAACAAACTGTAGAGGTGAAAATAAACACAATCACAACACACACAGAATAAACAGACACACACATAGATCGACGTAGTGGGCCGACTTTACCTGGGTGTAAAAAAACAAGAGAGCATTTCTTCTTAGCAGAAACATTTACGGATGATGGGAAAAACATAAAAAAGCTCTAGCAGAAGCACCTGGCGACCGTGGCAAAATGCACTGCAGCAGAGAGCGGATGCCGCGCACACTCCGCTCCGGGCCGCTTCGCAGCGTTTCTGTGTCCAGTGTGAACCGAGCGTTATGTTGCCCCTACAGTTTTGACCCCTTTTGCCCGCAGACACCCACATTCACCAGTAAGGACAGTTCAGACTAACTTAAGATGCTCCTCTCTGGACCTGGACGCCCCAAAAACCTGCAGCACCCTGCAGGTTGTCCAGGTCCTGTTTAACACCCCTGTAGAGGTTTGTGTGACTGAGACTTTAGTTCTAACCTCAAAGACACAAAACCTCCGAGTTGGAGTTCTTCTGTACCTGATTCAGCGTCAAGGTTGTAGACTTTTTTTTTTAGAGCGAAACCAAAATGTACCTAAAGTTTGTTTTTGACCACAGAAGTTCTTGTAACTCCGTGATTCTTGTGTTTTTTCAGCGGATTATCACAGCAACAACTACACAGTGACGAACGGCTGGAAGATCCACAACACAGCAAAAAACAAGTGGTTTGTTTGCATGGCCAAAAACGCTGAGGACAAGCAGAAATGGCTGGACGCCATCTTGAGGGAGCGGGAGCAGCGTGAGAGTAAGCAGCTTTTTCCCCCAAAACGTTTCAGTTTTAATCAGAAAGACAATTTAACATTAAAGTGGCTCTGGTGGAAGTACATATTTTTAGTGCTTTACTCAGCAAATGCTGGAGCAGAGTAGTGAATGAACTTCTAGATCTTTGATCATTTGTCAGTTAAACCTCAGTTCTGGTACAAATAGAAGCTTAACTGATGTGTACTTCTACTGGTGTGGGCATCAATGTTTAAAAAATGTACATTGAGAAGGATTGTGGACGTTTTTCTTTATTTATTAGGTATGAACTTAACTATCCTCACACAAAAGCATCCATTGAAATGTGAACCTGCTTGATTTGCTTTAGAAAGCGCCCTCAGCAGCTCTCCCTCCCACTGCTTTGAGATTAGTCTAGTAAACTGATATCCTTGTTTCTCCTTCGGTGGGTTTTTATGCTTTTTTTTCCTCTGTCAAAAAAGTCTGCTCCCACCTGTTCGTCCCATCTGTCTTTTTTATGCCCAAAGCTTTGGTCCCGTTCGTGATGGGACAAGAAGGGGATCGTCCTGGAGGTTAAACCTCCAAAGCTACGCAGCTGTAGAAGCTTCATCTGAAGATGAGACAGCGGAGGGAAATTGTTAGAATAACTCTGAAATTAGATTTATTTGGAACTTGTTTGACTTATTATTTTGGGTTAATGTGATGAAAGGGTTTCAGAGTACGGATGGTATGAAGGAGCGCTTGGTGTCGAGTTTCCGGCCGCTGAAAGCCGACCTGGAGGGAACAGATGCCAGATCCGTCACAGTTTCCTCCTCTCAATTGCTTTACTACAGTCCAGGCAGCAACAATATGGAGGGTTTTCTCTTTTCTCGCACTTTTCTTCTCCAGTAGCTCTCCTCAGACCTCACAGAGGACTCTCCCAGCTCAGAGCTTATTGGAGGTGTTCTCAGTGTCTTCTGCAGGTTTGGGGTAAAAACGTCGCTCAGATGATTGGATGAGGGACAGAGGAGCTCTGACAGCTGGGTCAGAAACGGCGGGCTCTCTGCGAACGGACAAGCCCCCGTGTGTTATTCAATGACACTCATTGTTTAAATGCAGTCCAGCTGCTGCCAAATGGAACCCCCCCCCACCCCCACCCCCTTCCACCAGCAAAGACTGGATGAGAAAATGCCTCTGCAACCCGGATCTCCTTCCGCTCTCATCTTCCTACCTTTAAAGGGGCCCTACCATGAAACTTCTACCTCTACTTCTACTGAGGATTTAAATGCATTTTACTGTTCATTCCTCACTATAAAGAACCGCAAAGCGGTATTTCGATCTGTTCATGCATTTAAGAGTAATTCTCTAAAACCTACAGCGAACACACACCCACTTTCTCCGCGGAGCTGTGGTGGTGAGGTAGTTCTCTCCCGCCAGAATGTGTATCCTGCAGAGGATAACGACCGTGGCACCTCAGCTGTTCCAGGAACCGCTCTCTGACCCGTCTTTCAAGGCGGTCTCGGTTCGTTTCCAATCAGACAGAACTTCTGTTCACTCTGAGATTCCTCAGTCTGAATATGAAACAAACCGAGAGCGGAACAACTGAACCAACACGGCCACCGTACCCGACAGTCACATGATGTAAACACGGCAGAAATGAGGCGATCGGTGAGCCGCAGACAAATGTAAAACATCTGATTGTCATGTTAACCAAAAGGAAATAATTAGTCCAACTGTTTACTTGTGAGAATGTTTATTTTAACACTGAAAAACGTATAACTCTCTTTTCTGAGTCTCGTTACACGACACGTGCGCGGGCTGCTTCCGTGACGTCATCTTAAAGCTCTATTGTAGTTCCAACAGAATTCTCTTAAAACAATGTCATAAAATCACAACGATGAGACACAGAAACTCATTAAAATGAATTCATGCTCAATAAAACAACTTTTAACATGATCCACATTGATTCCACCAACAATCTACACGTCCCAAACACTTGTTAGCGTGTGTATCCGTAGCGTCTCCAGTAACCGTCATGCAGGATTCCTCCGCGGTACCAAAGCTGCAGTGATAACTGTTGAACCTGGCCTTCATACAGACGATCAAAATCCATCAGCAAATACAAAGTTTGAATGAGTGAAAAATCCTGGCAGGGATTTTCAGACCGCAGTGCATCCATGTTTCTCTTCTGTTTAGACCCGCCCCCATAGCTGCTGGCCAATGACTGAAGAGATCTTTAGTCACCTGGTTTAATTTACAAAGTTTGGTCACGCTGAGGAGTCTCGGGGAGGGGGGCTCAAGGATGACATTGTGAAATGGGCGGCACCGACAAGCATTGAAAGGCGGAGCCTCATAGAGTCGTTTTACTTCCAGGTATTAAAACGCTCCACAAAACGGACTCATATTCATTCATTCATCTTCTTGTCCGCTTTGTCCCTTTCGTCGCGGGGGTGCCGGAGCCTATCCCGGCTACTGATGGGCGAAGGCGGGGTTCACCCTGGACAGGTCTCCAGTCTGTCTCAGGGCCTCAATCACACAGTCTGAAAGGAGCCGTACCATGATATCCTTCAGCCTTTCAGAGTAAACTATATCCATATTTATGATCATATATTACATTGGGAACAAAAAAAAAAATTATAATTGACTCATATGTCATAAATATTTTTTTTTGTGTTCCCAATGTTATATATGATCACATATATGGATATAGTTTACTTCATGGTATGGCTCCTTTAATACGTTAGAATTTACTGCAAGTTCTTCATGTTATCGTTTGGTTGCATCCCAAAAGTAACTAAAACTTTAAAGGAAAGAACAAAATGTGCTGATAAATCACTATTTTATGCTTTGCATTGAGACGTTGATTTTTTTCTTCTTTTTTTAATTGGCAACATTTTCAAGAATAAGAAAAAAAACTTTAGTTGAAACATAATTTAGTGACCCCTGAAGGAAAAGGAAAGTTGTGCAGCATTACCTTTGTACGGTTATTGTAATGGTGTGCAACAACTTGGAGCTTTTCACAAGTGATGCAACAATCCTTTCTGCACAGAGACAGATAATAATGCAATAATTAATGAGAGAAATGCCAGATGTGTTCGTCACAGAATGAGTCTTACAGTGGAAACCTCGGATGATGCATCATTTTTATGCCAGAGTCAAGGTTGCATTTTTCTAAGGTTTCCCTTGGGCTGAATCTAAACTGAATCAAAGTGTCTGATGCATTCAGGAAGAATAGTTTGCTTCAAAAGTGGGGCAGACATTTTTTAAATCTTTTTTTTACTTTGAAAGCAGCTAACAAATGGACACAGAAGAACTTTGTAGATCTGAGATGAGATCTGAAGTGTGTCAGACCTGAGCCGCCATGCCCGATTCCTGACTACAAACCATCTGCAGAATTCCAGAAGATAACCTGGCGCTCCGTGCCGAGGCTCCTTTTTGTCTCCAAACATCCTGCATTCTCTGCTTTGATATGTGTAGATAAGCTTTAAAAGAAATCTGAAATCTCCAGATCTGCTGTGGTTTTTGTTCATTTCCATCATTTTCTATTTAAAATCCACCGATGTGACCCGACATCCTGGTTCTGACCGGCTTCTCTGTTCCAGGTCTGAAGCTGGGAATGGAACGAGACGCCTACGTGATGATAGCAGAGAAGGGGGAGAAGCTTTACCACATGATGATGACCAAGAACCGACACCTGATTAAAGACCGGCGCCGGAAGCTCAGCATTGTGCCCAAGTGCTTCATGGGAAAGTGAGTTTTGTTTGGAGTTCTTCAGACTGCAACCTAATGCCGTTCACATGGGGATCTTTACAAATGGTTATGTAAGGCCAGCAGGCCCTCGTTCTGCTCTCCCCAAAGTGCTGCAGGATGCAGAAATCGTCCGAGTGAGACCTCTCTCATCGCCTCCTCTTACAGTTCCTATTGTTCGGCGCGGACCGGCTTTAGCTGACTCTCTTCAGGAGGCCGTTCCCACCCCCCTTCTGTGTTTCTGTGCCCTGAATTCTCGATGAGAAGCTCTGAGGTGTTTCTCAGCTGCATGCACGCATGCTGGACAGCATTCACTCTAGAGATTCTCCTGCTCCTTTCTATACATTTTTCAGCACAATAAAAACTCTATCAAACTTTCGTTATTTTGGTATCCATATGTTCAGCTTGTTCAGGACATTACTGCTTGTAGTTTTGGTATTCATAAACTTGATAGTTTTAGAAATATTGAGCAAAATATGCCCCATAGGAAATGAATAAGAAATTGCTAAAATCCTTTGCAGACTTTGTGCATTTTGAAACGTATGAAATTCTGCATTTACTTTCTGCTAGAGGCACCGTTAAACTTTAAAATGTCCAGCAACTAGTGGGTTTTTAGGTTAATTGAGCATTTAGCTTTTATTTTAGCTACATGGCTAATTTTGGCTAATTTTTCCATTTTTTTTAAGGGAAATTTGGAGTTTAGTTAACATTTTAGCATTATGCAAGCCGTTTTTGGCTGATTTAGATGTTTCTAGTTTTTTGGCTAATTTGGAGCTAATATTTTAGCATGATTCAGCATTTTCAGCTAACTGCTGTGACATCTTTAGCTGCCACATTCAGTCTACTGCTTTCACATTTGTATTATTTCAGGTAATCTGATAAATCTAGCTAATTATTTGTGAGCGTCCTTTTGCGTCTTACTTTTGTTTTTCACCTGCATCCTCCACCGCTAGTTGGCAGCTCAGCATGCTGAGGCTCTTTAGCAGCTCTGCACCGCACCAGAACGGCAAGATCTGGCGAGAACCAGCTCGTGTTAAATGTTCAGTCTCATTGGCTGTTATGAGACATGTACTACTAAGTATGACTTCGTTTTTTTTAAGTCATACAAAAGAAAACATAATGAAACATAACGGGGTCAGCTCCACATCCATGCAGTCATGTGATGTCTTTATGTCAGTGATGTCTTCTCTGCTTTGATGAACGTCCAGATTTTAATTTAAAGCTGTTTTTAGCCAATATAAAATAACTTTTCTAGGACATAGTTTCTGCAGGGCGACATTAATACATTAGAAATTCCACAAGAACACGAACCTATTGAATCAGCTCTTTATTTTCCTGTATTTTTTATTTTTATTTTTTACATGAAAAAACATATTCCTTCTGATCAAAGCAGCAACTTCCACTTTCCCTCCAGATTTGCTGTTTTAGTCGTTTCCACTCATCACTCATTTCCTGTCGGGAGGCTCTCCACATTATCTCTGCATTTGTCTGTCTGATGAAATTAGCCACAGACACAGTTTGAGTGCTTAATGCATTAAACAGAGATGCTAACTGTGGGCTTGCTGTCAGGAGTTTGTCATATTAGATTGGTTCCATCACCGGTTTCCCTCTGTGTGTTGGAGTAAGCCGGCTTGTTCTTCTGTGTTGCTTCTCGCTTTCATGACTAGAAGGTGATGATGTTTCCCAGCCTCTTCCTGAGTTTTATTACTTTGCTTTTTATGTTTTTAGGAGACCTCTGGATACGAACAGACAAAGTTAATATTTTAGTTTGCTTCAGGAGGCTTTTTTAAACATTGGGAAATCATCTCACAGTGTATTTACGTCATGAACATCATTTTAAGGATTTTAGTGACCTATGTCATACAAAAAGTCCAAAAGAAAATCAAATGTGAGTGTTTCTGATATAAAGGTCGTCTTCTTTTCTGTTACAACTCCATCTTAAATACATGTGTCAAAGTCAAGGCCCAGGGGCCAGATCCGGCCCTCTGGGTAATTCTATCTGGCCCGCCAGATCACTTTATTTTATTGTTATTAATGGTAAAATGGTAAATGGCGTATACTTGTATAGCGCTTTCTACCCTCCTTCGAGGGCCCAAAGCGCTTCACAGTCACAGACCCATTCACCCATTCACACACACATTCATTCACCCATTCACACATTCACACACTGGCCCAATGGTGTCTTGAGCTTATTTCTAACATGTATAATTTTGACAAAATTTATTTTTATGGAGAGTAAAATATTGAAAGTTATAGTTGATTTATTCTGGAATAATATTCCTGTCTTTTTATTATTCTTAATTATGTCAAAAAGTTACAGTTTTAAAGTTTTGAAAATTCATTCTGGTCTATTTTGGAATTTACTAGGATTTTTTAGACTATTTTGGAGTTTAGCTAATATTGCAGTTATATGCTAGCTGTTTTGGCTAACCTATTTTTTTAGGCTAATTTGGCATTTAGCTAATAGTTTAGATAGCTATCAGCGTCAGCATGTTCAGATATTAACTTTAGAATTTTCAATTTCAACATCTTCAGCGGCCAAATTCAGCTTACAGCATTCACACTAACATTATCACAGGTAATACTATACATCTAGTTCATAATTATGCTAAAAAGTTCCAGTTTTAAAAATGTCGTTTTAGAGTGTTGAATCAATGTTTATCCTGGCTGTGACCTGAGGTGTGTTTTGGATCTTGTTCGAGTGATTTGACACCCCTGCTCTAAAACGATCTCCAACATGAACAGTCAATTAGCAGCCTTCTGCTCAGACATGAGCAAACTCAGATAATGAACAGACGCATTAAGAAACACAAAGGTGGAAAAATCCCTCTTAAACATACTTAACTAAACCTCGTTTATAGGTGGGGCACGGTAAATCTGCTGCAAGTTCTGGTAGATCCTTCTTCTGGCTTTAGTAATACTTCAAAAATACTTTAATTCTGCTCTGAAATCACAAACAGTCGCTATGACAGAAAATCCACCCAAGTTTATCCAAATGCTTCCATGTTTCACTCCAGGATCCATAAAGATGTGGAATAAAACGCTGTTCCCGGTCATCTGAGGGGGTTTCTCACCAAAGACGGTCGTTTCGTCCTGCAAACATTTGCTCAGCTCGCTCCGGGTCAGCGGAGCAGCGCTGGCTTCTTTAACATGCAGGTTCACCAAAAGTAAATCTCATTCCCTAAAGGTGCTGTGTGTCAACATGTTGCACAGCGCAGAGCTTCCTGCTCCACAAACATTCACGGACTGAGTCATGAGGGGGAACTGAAGGCACTAGCTTGTGGGAGACTCATGTGAGCGACATTGTCTTCCTGCCAGCCAAAGTAGTTTGGCCCCATGTTGGCCCGGATCCAGCGGTCCATGAGAAACTGCGCCGGCCAGGCGTGGCAGGAATGACAAGCTGGAGCTGGAACCGAAACATTTCTGCCGGTCTCAGCTTCAACTGTCAAACAGCCGCTTGGGTTAAAAAACTCTTAATCAGACCTCCACACCTCCACCATCACTCATGTCCATCCCGGGCGGACATATCAGACTACTACAGGTGTCGTCACTGCCACATTTCTGAATTCATTACATCCAGATATAGAAAAAGCCCAACTAGTGATTCATTTAACCCCTTAATGCCTCTTGTTGCAAATATGCAACCAAATTACCTAAATGCAGCTGGAAATAAATTCAGTTGTTAGGGAGTTATTTTTTAAAGTTATTATTTACATAAAAATCCTATCTTTTGCTGCTTTTACGAGAACGGAAAAAGTGATTTAAATAAAACTTATGAATGCAGTTTTGCAAAAAAAAACTGACAAAATACACTTTTACAGGCTTAAAAATACTAGAAATGGCTTTTAATGACAGTGAATTAATGGAATTAATGAATCAATGTCAAATATTTTAAGTAAAGTTTATTTATTTTTGTTGTCTATTAGGTTAACCATTTAACTTCCTGATCAACCAAAATGTTGAATGTTGTATTTTTAAGGACAGGCATTGTGTGTATTATCTCCCCAAAGCAATAAGCAGCAGAAAAAAACAACAAAAACTATTTTCACTGATTTAGTATTGGTTTGGAAGTTAAAGGGTTAATTACAAAGTACTCTTTAACTCCTTCCTGTCTGACTTTATCTTCAATTCCATAAAAATTCTTCTTAATTTAAGGTGAAGGTAAATGAAGTGGAGTCTTGAATTCAACGGTACGTAGTATAGTAACGACACGTCGTGAAGCGGTTGAAAGTTTGATCAAACTGAAATTCATCTTGTTGGTTAATTCTCTCAGAATCGTCGGCTCTCCATCCGTTTGTTCGGTGCTCCTGCATCATCATCAGTGACTATTATCACTTGTTTTTGACAGAAAGGTAAAAACGTTTTCTTTGAGGAGCTGTCTTCATGTTGGTTTCTTCCCTTTTCCTCAGTGAGTTCGTGGCGTGGCTGATCGAGAGCGGCGAGATCAGTAAACCCGAGGAGGGCGTCAACCTGGGTCAAGCTTTACTGGAAAACGGCATCATTCACCACAGTAAGACGAAACGCTTCTGCTCATTTACCACTTCACTCTGCATGTCTGGATGTAAAGCTGCTCTTTGTTTTGCTCCAGCCCTCCGTGAATCTCGGGTTTTGTGTTGATTCTTATGGATGTGGATCTTCTTATTTTTAAGGATGAGAGCTTGGCTTGTGCACAAACTCAAACGCACACAGTCATAGAACCCCAGAGGAGTGTCAATGATGATGTTGCTGAAGGGGCATCTTGTGTACTGTTGTACGTTTGCATGGATTTGCTGAAAGCAGCTACTGATGGTCCTCAAATGGTCCACAGATTTAAACCTCAATGACATGAAGAGGCTTTGTTGGCCTGTTGGACAAGTTCAGTCCTTAGTTTGCAACTTTTAATGCAATTTAATATCAATTTTATATATAAAGGGTCAAAGGTCCCCTGTCAAAATGAGTAAAGTTTATTCCTGATCTCTCTGATGATGTTAGCATCTGAAACAAGGAACTATTTTTCACTAAAGATAAAGTTTTGGTCTCACTGACTCAAATAATGAAAAAAAGCACATTATTTGGTGTTCAATTTTACTACTCTGACTCCATAGAATATAAAGTAACGACTAATGATCATATCTTTGTCTTCATGCTATAAAACTGGACTTACTGAATGTTTAAACTTGGAGAATTTAAGCAAAAGAGAAAAGTGTGAAAATGTTCATGTCTGGTGAAAACAAAGATGAATTCTCCGCTGATTTCGTCCATCACTGCTTCATTTTCTGATGCAACTCCTGCAATAAACAAGGTTGTTTTCTGCTGTCTGAGTCCCTCCAGACACATGTTCATGTTAGGATAGTTTATACATTTCTTTTGCTCTAATAACTGATCATTTGACCATATTTAAAAGACATAACTGACTTTTTAAGATGAATTCTTCTTCGGTTTCTTTGTTTTTTAGGCGTTTAAAGTCTACTAAGAGAAGAGTTGATGTCAGCATGGACTCAGAGAAACACTGCTCTCTTTTCTGACTTTTGGCAGATTTGTCTTTATTTATTACAAGCAGCTGCTGGTTTGGTTAAATATTTCAGTGGGTGAAATGTTTGTTTTCTTAAGACCATCAGACTTTTTTTTCATTTTAAAAAAATGTTGCCTGCAGCATATTAAGTATAAAAGATGATTTCTCATCAAAGGTTTATTATTTGCAGTGTTGTTTTAATGCCCCCTCCTGTATTCTCAGTACAATAGCCATCGGAACAGAACGTCATTATCGACGGACTGCTGGGTTTTATTGATGCATCTCTGGGTTTTCTGAAGTTGGAACATGAAAGCGAACCTGATCTCCAGCTGAGACCCTGCAGCCTTTGATGCAGCATGCAGGATGTTTCCTCAAAACAGAAATGAAAGAGAGTTTCATCATCCTGTCTGCCTGAAAGGACGTGTTCCTGTTTTCATGAGTTGATTTCATGAAGTCTCAGTAAAATATTGATGAATTGAGCAGGAAAACGATCTTTTTAAGCCCAGTTTTACTCAGAGGCTCCGCCCTCTTCCTCAGAGATTCTTGTTTTGGTTGATGTTGCAGCACGTTCTGATGATAAAAATGCTGAGTAATTATTTCCCAGCATTCTCCCACCCTGTGAGACATCTGTGATGTCACGGCGCTCTGGAAACTTAGGGGGCGGACGGTGTATTATTGGATTCATCTCAAAAACGTAGATGTTCACCTGGACGTCTTCATCTGCTTCCCTGAGTGGACTGCTGCTGTTTGTTTGTGGAATGACTAAACCGTCCACTGGGTTTGGATCTAGGGCTGCCACAAACGATGATTTTAATAGTCGACTAAGCACTGATTATTTTTTCCGATTAGTCGACTAATCGGGTCATGTGCAAAGTGGATGTTAAACACACATCTAAACCATCATTAACTTTAAACTAACTGAAAATAAACACAATGAAGATGATAGTTTATTAAACTTTTAATGAATTGTGCAACTTCTGTCCTTCATTAGTTTCTGGGATTCAAACAAGATTAAAACAATTGAGAGAGAGATCAGGAATATAGTTTCCATCAAAGTAATTTTGACAGGTGCCCCGCCCCTCAAGAGGATGTAACAATTTAAAATCAGTTTTATAAATAAAGGATATACAAGGTCAAATGTCACCTGTCAAAATGAGTTTGATGGAAAGTTTATTCTTGATCTCTCTAATGAGGTCGGAATCTGAAACAAGGAATTATGTTTTGGTCTCACTAAGTCAAATAGTGTAAAAAAGTTAATTTTTTGGTGCTGAAAGCTCACAACTTTGTTAAACTTTACTACACTGTGACTCCATATTATATAAAGAGTAATCCACTATTAAATTAATCGTCGACTAGTTTAATAGTCGATTAGTCGACTGATCCTGGCAGCCCTTTTTGAATCTCGATCTTCCTTTTTCAGTCTCAGATAAACACCAGTTCAAGAACGAGCAGGTTCTGTACCGCTTCCGCTATGACGATGGAACGTACAAGGCCCGCAGCGAGATGGAGGACATCATGTCTAAGGTACGACAGTCGGCTTGTTTCTGTCCATCAACAGCCCGACTGCAAAGTGAAGCTCTTTGATGCTTGTCTGAGCTCTAACAATGTTCCTTTACATTTGGGCTGAAAATGATACGAATTCACAGACTAGTATAAGCATGTTTTTGTACTAAAGTACTGAACATTTTTATGAAAGAAAACTCATCCAGAAGCCGCTCAGTCAAAGTGCTTTTATTTGCCTCCACTTGTCCTGAGGTTTTGAAACACTGTTGTAACGCGATGGCTCCAGGATATCTTTTTATGCTCCTCGGGTTTGTCTTTTGTGGTATTGTTTGCTCTGGGTGTGCGCGGTGGGTGACTCAGCTGCTGTTTCTTGGCTTTCAGGGCGTCAGGCTGTACTGCCGCCTCCACTGCCTCCACACGCCAGTCATCAAGTAAGTACCTGCCTGTTCCCCTTCACCTCCTGCACATATGCTAATACCTCTGCCCCTCCAGGTGGAGAGATGCATATTCATCAAGGTCCTGCTCTGACTCTGTGTCAGACCTTCTGTAATAAGTGAAGAAACTCCAACCCTGTCAGGGATGACGCCCTCAGACGTCTTTAACGGGGGGATCCTTAGATAGTTTGAAACGGTCTTTAATTTAATTAAACTAAAGTAGGGCCTTAATAGCATTATATTGTCTTAAATTCTGGTAAATGGGTCTTACTTTTTCCCTGTCAATGCAATGTCACAAAAAGCCTTTCCACAATTCTCTGTCATGAGGTCATGAATTAGTCTCAACTCGTTAATCTCAGCTAGCTGATTATCTTATACGGTGCGAGAAAAAGTGTAAACTCATGGCTTGAAAATGGGGATTATTTGTGGTGCTTCAAACCTTATGAAGCGACCTGCACGGTTTGCTGAAAGCAGTGACGTGTGGTGAGGTTCACGGCTGGTTCACGTCATCAGTCAGATTTACAAACATATGAACCCTACAGACCAGCTGTTGTCAATCAAATGGTGAATATGCTAAAGTGTGTTGTTTAAAATTTCATTTCAATGTTTCTTTCTTCTGTTGACAATCTTTAGCATGGAAAAAAATCAGCAAAACTATTATAGACTTGCTTTTACTTATTAATGAAGTCTGTGTGCCGCTCTTTCTAAAGAAACATCTTACAACCTGTTCGTAGAAGTCTTCTTTTCTTTCTTCAGTTTTCAAAGTCTCTCTGTCTCGAGGAGGATCACTGCCAGTGACCGGTCTCCACAAATTCCTGAGTTTAGACACGAAATCCTCCATTTAGAAAATTAAACTAAACAATGTTGAAGAATATCTGGACGGCTGCACTTGACTTCAAGAGACCAATAATTCTACATAGAACCGATCCGAATTCTTACCTTCTCACTACCCCTACAGAGAGTTATAGGAATATAGTGTCTCAGAATTCAGACGTCACTTCCACTTGACGACGTCACCAATAGCCACCGGTTGGCTACGTTAGGGGTCTGTATCCTTCCGCTTGGGGTTGGCCCTCAGAAACTATTTCGGACACCCCTAGAACTTCAAATAACCATACAAAACGAGGGGAAGGGAGAATGGAAGATTTTGGATTGGGTCTTGCTACCACTAACTCTATTTTTCTTTAGCTGCGGTGTTGTATTCTCTGGGCTCACCAGCGCCCTCTGTCTTGAGGCATGCGTACTGCGGGCCTTATCTAGAGTATTTCTAAAACGCATTTTTAGCAGATAAAAAGACTAAACGAGTCACAAACTGACACCAATGTAATCAGACAGATGGAGAAAAATAGAACAATAAAGCAATAAGAAATAAAGCATTTTTTATGATAATAGATCAACAGAAACAGTACAGCTCCTGTGTGGGCTACAGCTCAGTCGGTATGTGCAGCAGAGGGGAAGCATGGACGGCTGCTGGCCTTTAAATTTAATGTCTGTAAATCGGCCAACACCAGCCTTCAATCTGGGGGTTCATTTGTGGTTTCCCTCACAGAAAAAGGCAATCAGCTGTAAGAATCCAGAATTCGTCTTATGAAGCAGAGCAGAGTAAGAAAGTTTAATATTTAGATTTAATCTGAAATGCATGAAGCACACAGGAGTCCTCTCCTGCAGCTCTGCCGTCATCGCTCTATCTGGTCTCCCATCATCCCGCTGATTGAAGTGGTTGCTGTTGCTGCTGGTGCAAACAAAGAGCTTTTAGTTTGAAATCTAATCCTATTAACATACAAAGGCACTGCCTGCAGCTCGCCGTTACGTAACTCTGCGTTGCTCTTTTATCTCCCACTTAATCAGCATTGTGAGAAGAAATCTTCACGTTTGAGATGAATTTGTAGTATTTTAATTTGTAGATGAGCATAAATTTGCCTTATTGAGCTTTAGAGAGACACAGTTCTGTTGTGAAGGATGATGTTTAATCCGTGTATCATTTGTTCATCATACACATTCATTATGTATCATTCGAACAAGCAGCTTTTTGTTTTTTGATTTATGATTTTAAGTTCAAAAACGAAAAAACAAATCGTTTTTCCGTTTTTCTTTTAATTTGAAAAACGAATGAACAAATAATACACGGATTATGACTTTCCCTCAAACTGAGCAGCGATTGTCGGGAGGTTTTACTTTAATAGATTGATAATAGATCTACATCTGTACGTAGATCATCAGTTCAGCAGAAAACTCTGAACACTATAAAGATGTGAGGAATTTTCTGTCACATCCAACGGTTGAATCCATCCAAAAATAAATAGAAGCAGCTCTCTTCATGTTAAACAGATTTCACGCATCACATTTCATTCAAATCTTTACCTCGATTTATGAAGCTAAAAAGATGTACTTTGAGTAAAAATACTGGAAAGATGCAGAACTTCGGCTCATTTCTTGTGACTTCTGTTTAGTTTGGTTAAAATGTTTGTGTCTTTGCTTCTGAAGGGACAGGGACTACCACCTGAAAACCTTCAAGTCTGTGGTTCCTGCTTGTAAACTGGTGGACTGGCTGATCTCACAGGTGAGCGTCTGATGATCCATACAATCTAAACATCTCATCTTTTTTAAAGTCGTTGAAAAACAACAGTTTTTTTCTACTTTGTGGAGCCGTTTTGGCTTCTGGCTTCTCTGTCATTTTAATTATTTTGTCATGTTTTCTTAATATTTTGCAAAAATCTCAACTTTTGTTGACAAAAGTTTGTTTTTTAAATTCAGGATTGATTTGTTTGTATCTTTCTTTAAAAGATTTAAACAAAATTTGGTAACACTTTAGATAAGGTGCTTCAAAAGCTCAGTAAAAATATTTACAAAGATAGTAAATACTTTTGTTAAAGCTTGTAAGCAGTTTATTGTTATGGCCTTTGTAGACGATGGTCTCACTTTAGATGTTAATGAATCTTAATAAGTGTTTTAATAAACCTTATTCATCTTATTGTGCTAATAAATGTCTTACTAACATCCTATAAACACATTAGTAATGTTTGTTAATGTGTTAATAAAACTTCTTAAGGAAAAGTGCTTTATACATGCAAGTATTCACATATTAGACTTTTGGATGAATTCATTTAATTTATTTAATCTGACTTTAGGAGGTTTACTGATGCACCGTACCATCAGATTAGAGCTGTCTCATCTACGATAGTGACCTTAAGGGAGACTTTATTCATTAAATAACGGATATCTGTAATTTAATTAACCATTAGGCGTACGTTTGGTCTTTTTTCCAAGCGTGTGATTATTAAAATGTGCTTGTGGTCGGAGCATCGGGGTTCTTATCTCTGTGGTTCTGCAGTTTTTGAAAGGTGTAAACAGGCTTTGTGCTGACCAGCTTTGTGCGTCACTGATTTGGTTTCCCAGGGAGACTGCTCGACCCGCGAGGATGCTGTGACACTGGGAGTGGGGCTCTGCAACAATGGCTTCATGCACCACGGTCAGCTGAGTTCTCCTTTACACGCACCAAACATGGAACACTAGAAAGACGCGCATTAGTCACTCCAAACACCTGATTTCACAAAATGTGTTGTTTTTTTCTGCCTTGATTTCATTTCTCTGGGTTACATCATCTACCCCCCCTCCTGTTTTCCCCCTCTTTAGTCCTCCTGACAACCCACAAGAATGCTGCATTGGCTGCACTTTCCTCGGCTAAAAAAGGAGGGCGTCATAAATTTGAGCTCCCAGCCTAAACCTTCAAACCTCACCGACCGCATTGAGGGGAAGCACATTTGGTTCCAGTCCAACTTGTTGAAAGTAAACCGCTTAAGCAAGTGTACCCCAACCGGAGTAGTTTGGCTTTGCCACACGGCTGTCTGGGTCGGGTCACTGAACCGTGATACCTGGTTAGGCCTTAACCCTTTAACACCCAAGCTTACGTGTTTATGTTCTTTGTTTTACTGTAACTTTTCAAAGAATTCCAGCAGATTCTGATGGAGAAAAGTGGCTTGAGCTTCGATAATACCGCGATAATTCCGTGATAATTCCAGCCGATTCTGAAGGAGAAAAGTGGCGGGAGCCATAATACTTTTCAATAATTCCAGCAAATTCTGGAGGGAAAAAGTGGCGTGAGCTGCAATAATTCCTTGATAATTCCATCAAATTCTAAAAGACAAAAGTGGCTTGAGCAGTGATAATACGGCGATAATTATGTGATAATTCAGCGAAAATTCCAGCAGAAGGAGAAAAGCAGCATGAGCCGCTTTAGTTACAGTATGTTAAAGAATTTGTGTTCAATCGTCACCGGCGACACCTCAGGTGTTAAAGAGTCAGCTGAAGAGTTTTTCATTATTATAGTTTAATGTCTAAATAGTTCAGATTTGTGGATGTCATGCTCAACCTCATTAAAGATACAATAAAACTCCACACATCTCCTGACCTTTAGCCGCTCTCGTCTGCTGGAGCTCCTCCCTCTTCTGGTTCAAGGTGGTGACCTCTCCCTTCATGTCTGCATGTGTTTCCTCCATACAAACCACCAGATCTCCTCTGCTGCTCTGCAGAACTTTCTCCTAAACTGATTATTAACTGATTATTCTCCTATCTGTTTGTGTCTTTCAGTCTGTAGAGGTTTCGTTTCTCGTCATGCTTCGTCCTTCAGTCTTTTCTATGATTGCAGCTCGCTGCTGTTCACACTCGTCTGCATGTTCTGTTCATCCAGCGGAGAACTGAGTGCATTTAATCATGTTTAGGTTTCACTAAACGGCTCGGTAAACATCCTGACGTCTGCAAACAGTAAATGATTGTGTTGATTCCACTTTGGCACAAAGTTACTGAAAACCTTTTATAGACGTATTTACAGTTTTATGAGTTTGTCTTAAAAATGTTCCACAGGAAGACGAATGTTGCTGCTCTTTGGGATCGCATTCAATTGTTTATATGTGTAGGTGTGTGTGTCTTTGTGTTGCTGCAGCTCCCGAATGCTTGAACCCTCACACTGAGGTGTTGTCAGATCACAGCTCTGATCGTTCACATGAACTTTCAATGACAAGTCTAAGCAAACTTAGCACACAAGCATCTTAACAGACCACTCTGCACCCTCTCAGTGCACCCCCAACACACGCACTCCACCCCCCAGCTGCTGCGTGCACCCTCACGTGCACTCATCCACCCTCGCGCTCAGGGCAAATGACCCTTCAGCTTGCAGAGACAAAAAGACAGAGCTAAAGAGAGATGATAAAAAAGAGTACAGCTGACACGTACGCACACACTCATGCTCGCGCAAACACTCACAGGTGCACACATTTACAGTGATCCTGCATGGAGAAATATAATCTGTCTTGCATTTCTAAATTTAGACACAGGCCAGACAAACCGATCTTTACATTAGAGGACACGATCCGAACCGTGAGTTTTGTGATCCGCAACACCCCTAATCCTTAGTCTTAACTCATCTTGTATGAACTTTCTTGAAATGATTTATTTAACTTCCAGGTAAATAAAACTTGAACTGTGACACCAATCAGATGGTTTTTTGTTCTAGTTTATAAATGTTGATTCTAATGTGTTTCATTTGCTTAAGCCTAAACCTATCTTCTCCTTCTTACCTTTACACCTGTTCCAGTGTCTCATGTAGATGATCAAACCTCTCAGGAGTGAAGATGTTTAGACTGAACTTATGACAGAAACAAAATCCTCCTCTTGTATTCAGTGGTGTGTCCTGCACTGTAAATGTGTTGTTTTTATGGAATATTAAAACTCTCTAATGGTGAAGCATCAGAGTGGCTCTTGACCTGTGCGAGTTTCCTCATGTGTTGAATTCCACATCCGCTCTGTCGGACACAGGTTGCGCCGCTCTCCGGAGAGGTTTCCTAACCGGGTCACACGCCAGCCTTCACCCAGATGTGATCTGGCTGCAGATGCTGCTCCTTACATCATCGCTCGATGACTTGTTGTTGTTTCAAACCCTATTTATCTTTGAATTTTAACACTTTTTGTTGCTTTTCCAACTTTCAGTCTTGGAGAAAAGCGAGTTCAAGGACGAATCCCAGTTCTTCCGTTTCTATGCGGACGAGGAAACGGAGGGAACCAGCACCAAGAGCAAGCAGCTGCAGAGGAACGACTTCAAGCTCATAGAAAACATCTTGGCCAAATCCCTGGTGGTGAGCCAGAACATATGTGCACGTCCACATGCACTCACAGGTTTTCTATGAATAGCAAGAATCTTCTCTTTTAATAATCAGTGATTTAAAGTTCTCTCAGACATTGTAGTTCAAGTTCTTCCCATTTATCTTCTGTATGGGAACGCTTTGCTCTCCAACATGGTCATTTATGCAGCGTGTGGAGTATATGAAGTAATTCCATGACTTGACCCCCCACCCCCACCCCCATGAGAACAGACAGGGGACATGTTTGGATCTGCTCCAATCAGGATGCATCTTAACGAGTCTGTCAGTGTGAGATCGTTATCTCTGAATTCTCCTGATTCTGGGATGAAGGGAATGAACACAAACCCAGACCTGATAGTCAGTCTAAATATAGACCATTGACTGTAAATGAGAACTGACCTGTGGCTCCTCCCCCCTGGTGTTCCAAACACTCATTCTATTGGTCAGAATAACCATTCTGGGTCTTCTTGATAATCCTCATTGTTTTCGTTATATTTTTTCAGTAGTTAGGTTATTCAAGTGATAAATTGAATCAATCAGATCCTTCAATAAAAGTAGGCGGAGCCTCCTGTCCCCCATCTCCAACATTTAAACGTTTTTTTGTCCACACAAAAAGTCAAAGTTTTCTTCCTTTATCAAAAATGAATCCAATGAAAAGAGAATGACAGGAAAGCAGCGGCGCCATATTGAAAAGAGCTCCTCTTTTATAGGTGGTTGGCTCCACCCCTTCACCAAACCGACCCAGTTACTGATGAAATTCAAACCTGAACAACAGATCCTAGGAGACAAAGACCTTCTCATGTATTTTACCTGAAACACGTTTACTGAAAACAAAGAAAAAAATACCCTCCAATTACCAGCAACTTCTATTCAAGTAAAAAACAAAAAGAGACATTTAAAATCTAAACATGTCAAAGCAAACCAAAACAAAGACTGGTGATCCAGGAAGTGAACAAAAACCTCCAAAACAAGTGGTGGGGGGAAACATTTATTTTTAGATGCATCGATTACTATCCATAAATGATTCTGAATTGTTTTATGAATTTTAAATAATTAAAAAATGTACATGATTTAAAATAAAAGCAACAAACAGAACTAAAATTGAAGCATTTTCACTCTGACATTTTTGAAGAAGACATAAACACGCTGACCTTCCAGATCTGGTCATCCAGTCAGCTCCAACTTCACTTACAGCGACCGTTTGGCAGTATTTTGGCGTTCAGAATGTCATGGATCAATCGGATAAAAGTCAGGCAGTGTGTCTGTTATGTCACAGCAAAATTAAATATGTAGGAACTCAAAAAGATTGTGAAACCACAATGTTTGTGTTTCCAGTGTTGGGGGGTGTGGCCTTCCAACGAGCCCACTCCCGATTGGTGAGAATGGTTTCCATAAAAATACGGACTCAGACCGACTCGGATGGCGTCTGGCTCCAACATGGCAGCGCCCGAACCATTTTCTCACATAGATCAGTTCTCTGACTAACTTGGAATAAACCAAAACTTTCTTATCGTTAAGCTCATCATTTCTTCTCTAATAAGTGGACGTCTGCTCATGCAACATTTGTGCTTTTAGCTGCAACATGACGTCTTCATTGTTTGGACTGGCGGTTGCTGGAGCCTAAAACACAAAGTAAACTGTTTAGTTTAGTCCATTCTCTCAGGAGGAAACAGAAAGCATAACCAGCATCCTTTTGAGTGGGAAGTAAGTGTGCTGTCTGGCCTTCCACAAGAAGTGGAAAAGGCTTTTTCCTTGATTAGCGGAACTAATCCCCCCTCCGCCTGCCTGTTATTGAAGTGGAGAGCAGGAACTCTTTATTTACCGCAGACTTCTCCTTTCACGCAACAGCAGAGATCTCCATCTTATCAGCACCATGCAGCAGGAAGATGGCCCAGCATACGCTAATAGGCGTCTAATGGGTTTGGTGATGACATTTTACTGGGGGTGGCATCACCCGGGGGGGTAGAATGTGGGGACAGGAGAGCACAATCACATGCGGGACACCTGACACGCGATGAAAGTCCCGACCTCCAGAGGGATTTGTGGAGCCGTGAGAACAGGAGACCACCCAGATGTGTTTTAAAACGACCCCACGACGGTTCATGTAGCGGCTCTGGAATGCTTAAGACATTTGAAAACATGTGTAAATGTGTGGGGGGGCTTTTGTTTGTTCCCTCCACTCCAGATCCATCCAGAGGAGGAAGGCTACGGCTTCGAGATCGAAGAGAAGAACAAGGCCATTGTGGTGAAATCCGTCAGCCGGGGCTCGCACGCCGAGGTAACGGTCAACACAAACGCACACCTCCTGCCGCCACACGGTGTTAGTTCCACTCAGTAATGGCTGTCTAATGCTTTGGCGTCCGCCGTCAATCAGGACTTTGTTCTGATTGGATAGCTCAAACAGAAGCTGGAGCCCAAACACAGCTCTTTAGTAATGCAAAGTTTGAATTTGAAATGACATCAGTCACTGATCTCTGTGATAGATTATTTACTAACCAGAAATCCAGAACGTAAGTGCTTTCTGTGACGCGTTTGGGTTCTGGGGGTTTTTTGGGTCGTCCAGGTTTGGAGCGGGTCATAGAGAGGAGCGGCAGCACCTTAAGGGGGGCACAGGTGTGCCTCACGCTGAGTTCACACCTAACTCGATTTGCGCGACAGAGGCAACCAGTCTCAATGTTGAGTCAGTGGTTCAGACGTGGATTGAGGCGATCTGAAATCCTGCAGAGCAATTTGAGCGACGGGGTGGCCCGGCAGCCTGGTAGCAGTGAGACATGAGCGGCGTGGCCAGAATTCAAATCTTTGAATAATCTCATAAACCACGTGTCAAAGTCAAGGCCCAGGGGCCTGATCCCGCCCTCTGGGGAATTTTATCCGGCCCTCCAGATCATTTTATTTTATTGTTATTAATGGCCCAATGTTATCTTGCGCTTATTTCTAACTTGTATAATTAAATCCACGCAGGAGCCCTGGGTTCTATTCCCAGAGTTGTCCGCTGATCTCCACCCAGATTGGGTCCTTAGACAAGACCCTTGATGCTGCTGCCTAACTGGTCCCTGTGCCCCTCAAGTACAGGGTTGTGTCAGGAAGGGCATCCGGCGTAAAAACTCTGCCAAATCACTGAT
>NC_050518.1:26772472-26795877 GCF_002922805.2 Oryzias melastigma
AGAAGCTTTTCACAGTTTAGTCGGTCTGGTTCTGCTCACAGTGTTCATTCACAATAGGCTCATTTCGATTGTAAATCTCCTAAATTTATGACTTTAAAAATCATAATTTAAAGTTTTGTTTTTTTTTTTGGTGGCCCTAATACTCCATCGTACCATAACACCGATGTTTATAGAATTCAACTTTGCTGCAGCGCACACACATACATGTATCTGCAGACACCCTGGGTCCGCCTGCATTCTGCTGCTGGCGCTGTTTCACTCATGTGACGTCAACGCGTCACGTGACCCAAATCGAGCCGTTTCTGAGGCAGGGCGAAATACGAGTGTGATTTGTCGTTGATTTTGTCAAATTTTACAAAAACCTGCGTTTGTCAACGGTAATTATTTGTTATTTTTGATACATTAGAACATATGGAATATATCTGGATACGCATTTTAGCTTTGTCCCAGCCCATTACTAACACTTTAAAGTTTAAAAAATGTAGTTTTAATGTGTTCAAAAAATATTTATCCCATTCGGCCCGCGATTTCAGGTGTGCTTTGGATTTTGACCCCCTGTGCGATTGAATTTGACACCCTTGTCATAAACCCAAACATGGAGACGTGTAACCGATTCAATTCAATTCAATTGTATTCATATGGCCCGATATCACAAAAATGGCCTCATTGGGCTTCATGCCGGTAGTTTGTACAGAAGCAGAAGGTCGGTCATAAAATATGAACAATAACAAAAAACTGAGCAGCCTAAACTAAACTGATTATCACCGCCCTTAAACCCTCCTTTCCGGTAAGGAAACTCCTAAAAAACCTGATTCAGGAAGAAAGAAGAAACCTTAGGGATGCTCACATGAAGGAGAGATCCTATCCCAGGATGGACAGTGATTTACCAGAACTTTTAAAGAAAAATTAGATTGTCTAACTCTACAACTACGTATTTAAATCAAGTTCTGCCAGATAGGACTGGGGGACAGGTGGGGGTGTGGTCCACGGCCAAGACAAGCCAGAGGCGAGGTCCACGGCCAAGAATGATCCACCAGGAATCTGGAATCTCTCCTGTTCCCCCAAAGGGGACTGGGAAAGAGGAACAACACGTGAATCGCACTGCACCAAACAGAGGCACAGAGAACTAAGTAAAATAAATAATAAAGAATAGAAGTGAAGTGAAGTCAATGAGACTAGAGAACAGAACCCCAGAGCTGTAAACAATAAGGATAATAAAAACAATCTAACATTTTTGGTGTATCAACATTATTCCAAATCCATGAGAGCTACAGCAGAGGGAATTTATTGCCAAGGCTCCGGTTATCGAAGCAACTTCCCTCTGCTGAGTTTCATAAGAAAATATGTGTAATGCATATAGTGAAATGTATAATTATTCTCCAAACTTCATCCCATTAAGTAAGGAATCAATAAGTTAAATATCACAATATTCACAATAAATCAACTGGATTTCTCAACATGATCCGTGTCTTCTATACATTCTAAATAAGATATCCACAGACACCGTTCCTTAAAGCCATCATGCTAAAACAATTAGCTGATAGCTCCTCCCACATGTGGCCACAGCGTCATTCCAGACAGCTGGCGGGCAGCGGGGGGGCAGGGGGGAGATAACCAACCTGTACGAAACACCTGCGTCTCAATGACCTCACCCTTACGTGTTGTATAAGTGTTCATTAAGACCTGTCACCCGCAGCACACCCATAGAAAAACCTTTTCTCTCGACGGTTTGGAGGTCTACCCCCCTGATGTTGAGTGCGGCTCTACCCCTCAGTCAGCCGTATCCACCTGTAAGGACAGCTGGGAGTATTCCTTTACTTTGGTTTAACTCTCATTACGTGTTCAGTGGCTGCGGTCGCTGCGTTAAAACAAACGTAAAAACTTTTGCAGCGATGTGTGAACTCGAGTTTTGAACATGGAAGTCCCAAAATGTGCATAGTTTCCACAGACTTTTAACTTGAAGTGGTGACCTGAGCGTTTCTGAGCTCGGTGTGAACATACTATGAAACAAATGAAAACGTCAAGTTTTCCTATTGTTTTCTTGTCCGTCGTGTTTCCTATCTCCTCTCCTGTGGAAAGTTTCAGTCTTAAATCACCTTTGGCTGCTTTCACCCCTTATATAGCATCCTGCTAGTTAGTGCTCCTTCCTTTCACTCTCCCCCCTCCTCCTCTACTCCGTAGTCCAGTCTTCCATCCCCACAATAACAGGATTGCTGGTTTGAACAAAGACCCATGTGCCAGCTCAGTGAATGCAGCTCAGCTGATTCCCATGGGGCTCTGAAAAGGGCTGAGAGACACACTCACACACTGAACTCTTTCACTATATGATACCATTATAGCAGGTCACGTGTAGACCTGCATCCATGCTGTGTGGTCACACACATCCTTCCTTATTCAAATGTTTGTGGCTCCTCCCAGTCCTTCCTACATCCACCCTGGGCCGGTATCCAGAGTCTGGGTCTGGCTCGGCCACCCCACCGGATCTGTGCCCGGGACACTGAACTCACACAGCGAGCAGACAGAGGCCGCATTATTCTCTCAACGTGACTGAAGATGTGAGAGATGACTGCGTTTAATGACACTCAGCAGGCCGCGCTGCTGATGGAGCTCCTTCAATGTAAAGGAATGAAAGTGGTCGGTGCAAATCCCAGCCAAAGCCCTGGCTGCAGGAAAAGGGTTTTATTAAGACTGTGAATGTTGACGCGTTAACGCACGTGATTAATAGAATATAATTAATTCATTAATATGTATTAACGCCCTCAGGCGTCATGCTGTGCCTTTTTTACATTCTGTAAATTGAGATTTTATTAAATTAAAAAGATAATATGGCATGTATTTGTAGTTTTTGGACAAAAGCGAACGTCAATCTGACGAGTGTAATGCAGCAGCAGTGCACCTGCTATGGGGGGCGGAGCTAAACAGAGCTGTCTGCTATAGGAAATCAAACAAAGAAACTGATCATTGTATTGCTTTGGGATGGGGGCCGACATGAATTTTTCACAATAACGACCACATGTGTTGTCCAAAAATTGCGGACACTCCCCAGTTCACCGTTAAAGTCCCGTCCACCAACAAGGTGAGCAGACACGCCCCCACCCGTGTAGTCCTGAAATCCAGCGGGATCAAACTTCTCCCAACAGAATTGTTTTATTATTTTTTACAAACACAATAAAGAAAATGTATGAGAAAAAAAGAAAAAAACAAAACAAAAAAAAAAAAACAGAATTCCAGGGAAAACGTCAAATAGACTACAGTGAGAAATTCTTACGTTTGGGCTGCCTGCTTTGACTTTAGCCTGATTTTCCTGGATTTTCATTCAAAAACATGTTGATTAGTTTGTCAAAAATTTTAATCTTGTTGTTTTTATATGATTACACCTACAACTTTTATTCCATGAGATAAAAACAGTTTGTTAAACATTTTTGGAGTTTCCACAGCAAAATGAATCCCATTTTTCAGAACCGAATTTTCTGTTTTTTGTATGATTTATGTCTAGTGTGTGAATCCAACATGGAAAAATGACTAAATAAAGGTGGTCTCACACAGGAGAGGTTGTGCTGGTTAAAATGATACCAAATAAGCAAACAGGTAGTCTTTCAAACGGAAAATAGAAGTAAATGTAAAAGTAGACAAAACTGAGTTTTTGACTTTTAAAGGGGTTAAACATATTTGTAGATAATAAGTGGCTGGCAAATACTGTGACTAAAAAAAAAGATTATTTAGTTAATTTTTTTAGTTGATTCCTGGCAGTAGTTTTTATTTGAAGTATGACACACTGCAAATGTTAGCTGAGAGTGAGCAGCATCAGCTCAGCCCAATCTAGAGATGATGTCAACTTTCCATTTGTGCAGGAAAACGCATGAAAAGGTGAAGGCTTGAGAGTGGATCAATATGAACCCAGTTGCTACTGCAAAACTTCCCATCAGGTTTTCTCTGAGATCGAGTTCCACTTCACAAACAGCTCAGACTGATCCAGTCTTGATTGGTGGGGCTTTAAATAGGCTTTTGCTTCCTGTCTTGTCTCGCCGCCCTTCCAGATGGCTGGTCTGCAGGTGGGCAGGAAGATCTACACCATCAACGAGGACCTGCTGTTCCTCAGGCCCTTCTCAGAGGTGGAAACCATGATCGGCCAGGCCTTCTGCATACGGCGCTCTCTGCGGCTGCTGGTCGCCACCAAAGCCAAGGAGTGAGGGAGCGCGCTCAGTCAGTGAAGTACTCGGGTACAGTGCGCATGCTGGAAACGCTCCTCTGACTCCTCTGTTATATCCCTCCAGGATCGTGAAGGTCCCCGACAACCCAGACAGCCTCTCCTTCAGACTCTGTGGAGTGGCTCCTCCTCACGTTCACGCCGTCAGGAAAGGTAAGGAGGAGGCCGAAGCCTGACAACTCTTTCTGAAGGAGCTGCATCCTGGATAGAGCTGCCACGATTAGACTGATCAATGGCTAATGGACTATTAAAATAGTCGATTAGTCGTTACTTTATATTATATAGAGTCCAAGTGTAGTAAAACTGAAAGTTATAATGACATTTTGCTAGATTTTTGGACTATTTTGGCATTTATTTAGGTTTTTGACGCTATTTTGGAGTTTAGCTAAATTTTCAGCCACAGGCTAGCTATTTTGGAGTTTAGCTAAATTTTCAGCCACAGGCTAGCTATTTTGGCTAATTTAGGATTTTTCTCAAATTTCTGGGCTGATTTTGCATCCAACTAATCAATTTCAGCATTTTTAGCTACAAATTTCAGCATCTTCAGCTTACAGCTGAATTTACAGCAGCTTACAGCAATACTTACGGTAGCAGGACTGAGAAAGCTGGAAAATCTCCACCAGACTCCACGGAGCTTCTTGATGTGACCACGGAAATGTGAACGGCGGCTCATTTGACCGCAGTTGGAAAGGATTGTAAATCAATGAAAGAGCATTTTGATGTTAGCTTTGATTATTTTATCAAGAACTCTGAGAAACCAATGATTGAATGTATTGATCACAGTCAATAAACATTGGAGAATTAGCTAAAAGAGTCTTTGGTGAACTGGAAGGAGAAAGAATCAGGATTTTGGAGGAAGTTCTGTCCATGAAGATCTTCACTTCCTCGTCCAGCTGACATCCGGATCAGAACCATACGGCTGGACATTACCCAGATTGATGGATGTTTTTATGTAGCAGCGGTGAAGATTTATGCTAGTGAGACACAGAGCTATCATAATCAGACGGGGGGATCAGGGGCGGAGCACCAAAAGCCACGCCTCCTCAGAGGAGATTTTGGAGACTGAGGCTTCAGATCAACATCATAAATGTCTTTTTAAGACATTTAGGTCGAGGGATTTTGGTCAAAAACTTCATAAACACTACTGGGAACATTTTTTTATTAAAAGAAAGGTGTCATGGGCAGATATAAATCGCATCTGATCAAAAATGTTCAATAGTTTTTGAAAATACAGTCACCAAATTTCAGCTAATTCTTTCCTATTTTACTTGTTAATACTAGTGTTTCTATGTGAGAGTTGCACTTTCTTTGCTTGAATATTGAGGCTACTTCTGTCTATGTTTCAAATGATAAAAGAATAGAATCAAAATCTGGGACAACATGGATCTGTTTATGTTGTACTTGTTCATTTTATCTCAAAATCTACAGACTGAATCAGATCAAAGCCAGAATAACCAGATCACGGTGTCCCTGTGGAACTCCGGACAGCTTTTGGAGGGATGCATTCTCAGTGTTGTATGTTTAGCTTCTGGCTGAACCCTGGAGAACCGTCAGCAGACTCTTGTTATTGCAGCCAGTGAATGTGTGAATGTATTTGTAGAAAGACAAATAATTCTGAGTGAACTCAAAGGAGCGATGAGGCATCTCCAGCATGTACCCACCTGTTCCTGGCTTTCTTTAACTGCACCTCAATTATGGTTTAATGGCCGCCGCTTGGCCAGACAGCCTGCGGTCAGGGTTCAAACCTCCAGCACCCGCAGAAACTGAAGCAGAAGCTGCAAATGTTCCTATTCTAATTATAATGTGTGTTGCTTTCACACCCCTCGCTCTGTGACGGGCCCAAAAGGAGTCCTCATTCTTCTGCTTACAGCTTCCTCCCCAGATGTGTGTGCGGTCTGGGCGGACTTAAATAGAATGAGGAGAGATTTATGGCAGGTTGAACGGGGGGTGAATGTGTGAGTGTACGGCAGACGTGAGCAGGAGGACCAGCTCTGCAGAGCAGCCGGAGAATGGGACCCCTGCTTTACCTTTATCTCCGGACTCTCCCATGATGCCGTTTGTCCTGCAGTTTCTCTGCATCCGTCTCCTCAGAGGTTGTGCGTGCTCTTCCAACCTCGGAGTTGGATAATTGCTCCCGCTCCAGGTGGGAGTGAGGCAGTGGCTGGTATTTTTAGACGGAGGAGGATGATGGAAGTGTTGATTGAGTTTCCAGGCTGTAAAACCGCTTCTGTGTTCTTTAGAGATGTTCCCAAAGAGGAAAAGGGCAGTCATGTATTCAGGTCTGGTAAATGACTTTTTCAACACACGTTTGCATCAACATTTCAGAGCAGATTCTCTGAGCTTTTTAACTTACTGTGTCCATGAATGAAAATGAAACGACGTCCACACTGACTCCGCTCTGACGTCTTTCAGGCTGGGAGGCGGCAGGCGCCGGGCTTCAGCCTGGCCAGGTGATTCTGAAAGTCAACGGGAACAATGTCAACCACAGTGACTACCAGGAGGTGCTGGAGCACTTCACCGCTCAGCACACTCACGAGGAGGCTCCCGGAGAGGTGAGAACTTCACAGGAAGCTGCTCCTTTCATGCCTTTTACTGGATAAAAAACAATCTTAATTCTAGAAAAAAAGTATTTCTTTTTAGTAGAAATTGATTAGAAACAATTAAAATTATCTACCAGTGCAGCTGGGGAATTTTACTTGACAAGATTTCTTGATTTAAGACATATTGCCTAGATCACGAGTCTGTAACCTGCAGCTCCAGATCCACATGTGGCTCTTTTATCTTGGATTATGTATGAATTACTTATTTCAAGTTTTTAAAAAGTGATAACATGTAAGGTAAACTTAAATTAAGACATTTTCTTGTCCTTAAATCAGGCCTGCAGGTTTTTTTTCTTGTTTTTCATGTAAAATGACTAATATTTAGACTTACAAACTAAACTGGACAGACAATACAAGTTTAATAATCTTACACATGCTGTAGTTTATATCTAAAATCAAGATCAATAAGATTTTATAACTAGTTTTAAGATGAATAATCTTTGGTAGTTTTGCCGTGTGGTGAAGAAACCATCACTGTACTGAAACCAAACCTTTCTGACCTGACACCAGAACTCTCAGCAGCTCGCTCGTTTCTGGAGTGGAAAAAGTTAATATTTGTCCTGTTGCCAATTTTATAGTCTTGTTCACTTAAAAATAAATTGACATCAGATCATTTTGAACGATGAGAGACAAAAAAATAAATAAATCAGTAAATCCACTTTAAAGAATTGACATACACTTATTTGTATTTCATTGAGGGAAATAAGGATTTCATCCCCTAGTAACAATTAAGAGTTCTGGTTTATACAGACCTGGGGTGTCAAAGTCAATCACACAGAGGGCCACAATCCAAAACACATGCTGAACTGGATAAACATTTATTAAACACAATAAAACTACATTTTTGAAACTTTAAAACCGTAACTTTTTAACATAATTATGAACTAGATATATAGCATTACCTGTGATATGCTAGTGTGAATGCTGTAAGCTGAATTTGACCGCTGAAGATGCTGAAATTGATAGCAGATAAAATATTAGCTAAATGCCAAATTATTCTCAAAAACAAAGAAACTGAGGTTACCCATAACAGCTAGCATGTTGCTGAAAAAATAGATAAACTTCAAAATATCCAAAAAACAAACAAAATGAAAAGCCTAAATTAGCCAAAATAGCTAGCATGTAGCTGAAATATTAGCTAAATTCCAAAACAGTCTAAAAAAAATCTCAGTAAATGACAAAATGGTCCAAAAAGCTAGCAGAATGCCAATTCTTAAAAATTTAAAACTGTAACTTTTGAACTTAATTATGAATAATAAAAATGCAGGAATATTATTCCAGAATAAATCAACTTAAAACTTAAACAAATTTCAATATTTTCTCTCCATAAAAATGTATGTTGTCAAAATGATACAAGTTAGAAATGAGCGCAAGATAACATCAGGTCATTGATAACAATAAAATAAAATGATCCGAAGGGCCGATAGAATTACCTGGAGGGCCGGATCCGGCCCCCGGGCCTTGACTTTGACACGTGGGCTTTAAAGAGAGCTGAAGCTCAGACTTACCAAAGCAAGAGCAAACAAATCTGAATGACTTAGAAATCATTTGCACAGAAGAATGGAGCAAAAATCCTCCTGATGTGAGCAGAGACCTCCTCAACAGCTACAAGAAAGCTCTGCTGATAATAAAGGTTTAAGTACAGAAAGTATTAAGTCTTTCTGCTGAGAAGGTTCAAATATTTCATTCATTGAAATGCAAATAAACATACAGGTGTGTATCAATTCATAAAAGGAATTTCTTGATTTTCTTTGTGATTTTCTATCACTCTGTCCAAATGAAAGGGATCAGAAACGTGTTTCCTCCTGTGTACCTGGAGAGAATGAAAACATTTGGTTCCTCACGGTCGCTCTCTGTGGAATTTAAAGTTTGCGTTCCAGCGTCTGTGAGAAAACAGTCTCAACAGTTCCTGAAGCGGGTCGCGCTTTTCCATGAAACTACCTCTGATTTACCAGCAATGACTTTTTTGATTTACATTCTTCTCCAATGAGCTGCGATCGGGCTTTTATTTATACTTACAGTTGCATGCCTAGAATCAGAAGTGCAGAGGCCGCTCTGGTTATTTTGACATTCCTGCAGCAGCACAGACAGGATTTCACAAGACCGCGCAGAGTCCACGTTTGTGTGTAAAACTGCTTTTTTTTAATTCACTTGAGCCCGTTCTGCTCCAGCTTGCTCTGCAGAGTCCCCTGAGCTCCTCTGTGTGATTTCAGCAAATTACTGCAGCTTCATTAAACAGCATGAAAAATCACAGGGATGGTGTTGATGGCTCTGCATTCTAAGCTTCAGTCCTGGCCGCTCTGTCACGAGCTCAGAAAGGGCTTCAGATGTTTTCTGTCAATGTGAAGTCAACTCACCTTTCATAATATATGTTTCATCTGAAGTCGATGACTGTTGTAGTCCTGAAATGATCAATCTGCTGCATCAGCATCTCGTATGTTACCTGTCCTTCACAGTGTAACTGGGTGTATCGCGCCTTTGAGGATGTGGAGCATCTGCAGAGAGAAAGGAGTCCGACTGAGAAGGAGGAGGAGGAGGAGGAGAGCGCCTTCAAGCCGTTTCCAGTGGAGAACGGCTCAGACCAGGAGGAGGAGAACAGGACCAACGGGACAGGTGATGGTGTGTTCAGAATCTCTGAGGCTTCTCAGCGCTGTTCTGAATGACCTTCTGTCTGCATTCAAGTTACAATTCATATAAAACTAGTAAAAAGTTTGACCTTTTTCCTCAGGATGTGACCCGTTTTCCCTCACAGGTGCTGTATAAGTGTTAATCCCGATCACCTGTAGCTGAGAAGATGTTAAAGATGATAAAAAAAAAATATGACATTTAGTGCAGGAATTTAGCAGGAAAAACTTTGGACCTTGTGGGTTTGCAGATGCACCAAACACGCTTTCAGGTCCCATCATCATTTTCTCTGGTTTATGAAATTCTCAGAAAGAAAAGTGACAGATAAAGACTTTGATGTGGTATTTTTGTGTGTGTCTATGCCTTTGTACTAACGGCACCTCTGAATTTGAACCGCGTGGTCCTCAGATCACGGGCTTTGCAGACTTTCGCTGTCGGATGGCCTTCCCCTGGTGAGTCTGACCGTGGATAACGTCCACCTGGAGCACGGCGTGGTTTATGAGTACGTCAACACGGCGGGCATCAAGAGCCATGTCCTTGAGAAGATCACAGAGCCCAAAGGATGCTTCAGCCTCACTGCTAAGGTAACAAGGATTTGAACTTCTCAAGCATTTTGAAATGTACCATTTATACTAAAAAATACAGAGGATGCATCTTTTTTTGTTGTTTGTGTTTATATTTGTCCTTTACAAGCTCACATTTTCTCAGTGTCTTTATCTGGAGTACCAGCTAGATCACATGTTTCAAAGTCAAGGCCCGGGGGCCGGATCCGGCCCTCTGGGTAATTCTATCCTGCCCTCTAGGTCATTTTACTGTATTGTTTTTAATGGTCCGATGTTATCTTGTGCTCATTTCTAACTTGTATAATTTTGAAAAAATAAATTTTATGGAGAGTAAAATATTTGAATCTTTTTTTTAAGGTTTAAATTGATTTATGCTGGAATAATATTCCTGCTTTTTATTATTCATAGTTTAAGTTTTAAGAATTGGCATTCTGCTAGCTTTTTGGCTATTTTGGCATTTACTAAAATTTTTTAGGCTATTTTGGAGCTTAGCTAATATTTCAGATACATGATAGCTGTTTTAGTTAATGTAATTGTTTTTTTAAGTTTTTAATTAGCTAATATTTTACCTGGTTATCAGCCCCAATGTTTTCAGCTATCAGCTTCAATATTTTTAGCTGTCAATTTCAGCATCTTCAGCTATCAGCACTAGCATATTCAGCTATCAAATTCAGCTTACAGCATTCACACTAGCATTATCACAGGTAATGCTATATATCTAGTTCATAATTATGTTAAAAAGTTACAGTTTTAAAATTTTTTAAATGTAGTTTTAGAGTGTTTAATAAATGTTTACCCTGTTCGGCCTGCGACCTAAGATGTGTTTTGGATTCTGGCTTCTTGCACGATTGAGTTTGACCCCCTGCTCTAGAACCTTAAAGAGAGACTTTCAGGATGCGCCACTAGTTCCTTTTTCTTCATTCTGGCCCCTATGTTGAAGTGTTGAGATAAAACCACATTCTCCCTGTGCTACTGCGGCGAGAACAGCCACATCTCCCAGGATTACCTCCAGCCAAATCAGATTTCTGGGCTTTTATCGGCGGGCAGATCCGTCCTCATCAGCCGTTCTTGTCTCCACAGATCCTGGAGGCGTTCTGCAGCGATGACAGTCTCTTTGTACGGAACTGCAGCCAGCTCATCTCCCAGAGCGACCGCGTGGTTACCATGCCGCAGTACGAGTTCAGACAAATCTGTGACACCAAGCTGGAGAGCATCAGACGGCGCATCACATGCTACCAGCAGGTACCGCCTGGAATGAGCATCGATCTCTGCTGTTTTATTGATCAGCGTTTCCTTTTGAACAGCCAACGAAGATGTTTCTGGTTATTCCTGATGACCTGAGCTTTAGTTGGTTGGCGTTTGCCGTGTAGGCTCCAGCTCAACTGCTGAATCCATGACCTTTAGACAGACGCGACTCATCATGTCACGCCATCAAAGCTTCAAATTGACACCAACGTTTTTCAAACTTTGTGTGGGGGTGGTTTATTTCTTGTTCCAGTTTAAGATTGTGAAAGAGATGGATGGCAAGTGCAGTCATGTAACTTACCTGCCATTTTTAATTCAGCTTTAAGCCCCACCCATTTTTCATAAATATCAACTCTAAATAATGACTTTTAGTTCACTAAACCAGTGGTCTCCAACCCCTGAAAAACAGACCTGTACCGGTCCGTGGGATAGTTGGAACCGGGCCACAGAAAAAACAAAATTTGATCTACACTTTTTTTCCATTTTATTTCTAATCTGATTCTGAAGAAATGTTTATTTTGGAAGACTACTGGATTCTCTCCACCACACCCGACTCATTCAAGGCTCAGGTCGAGTTGTTTGGTCACGTATTGAAGATCCATTGACCCCCGCTTCTTTCTGAAAGCGGTGGCCCGGACCACTAAACTGAAACCCCCAAACTAGCAAAGTTTACAAAACGCAAACGTGTTTGGAAAGTTTCTCTTGGCCGAAAAGAGGAATCAGAAAAAGAACCTTTGACTTCAAAATAAAAGTTTCATTTAAGAGACAAAAAGCAGGAATTCACCAACCAGCTGTCTGATGTCACGAGGATGCTTCTGATACAGTTGTTCAAATGATGGACTTATGTTTATTGTCGTTTTATTAAAAAAATAACACTTTTATTCACCGTTTTTGTGTATTTATCCATCGCACCTTAAAAATAGGACAAATCTGAAGTCGTGTCTGATTTTGTTAAGCTTCTCCTTTGATGCGTATTTGATAGGTAAGGAAAATCTGTACCACATCTGAAAGTTTTTTTTGGACGTCCGTAGCTCTTCAGCTCTTTCAGCTATTTAAATATTCAGCTCTTTTTATGCTAGCATTTTCAACTGTTCTGGCACTTACTTAGATTTCTAGGATAATTTGGGGGTTAGCTTAAATTTTAGCCACAGGCTAGCTGTTTTGGCTAATTAAGATATTTTATCAATTTTTTTTTGGCTAATTTGGCATTTAGCGAATATTTCCGCTACATGCTAGCTGTTTTACTTAATTTCGGCTTTTTTTCCCCATTTTTTTAGGATAATATGACATTTTGCTAATATCTTAGCTAGCTATCAGCTTCAGCGTTTTCAGTTATTAGCTTCAGCCATTTCAGCTGTCAACTTCAGCGTTTTCAGCTATCAGCGTTTTTAGTTATCAATTTCAGCATCTTCATCTCAGCACTAGCCTCTTTAGCAGCCAAATTCTGCTTACAGCATTCACAATAGCATTATTGCAGGTAATGCTATATATCTAGTTTTTAAAATGTTTTAGTATTTTTTTTTTCTTTGAAGATTAAAGAAATGATTTATTTAAGATTTGGTGAAGTATGGCATCCTGGTAAACCATAAATGTTTACATTTAGGCTGGGATTGTTACACTTTTTCTGTTAGCCTACAAACCGACCCCGACCCCCCATCAGAGAAAACGGTTATCTAGCCCTCATTAGAAAAGGTTTGGGGACCCCTGGTCTAAAAAACAATTTTTGTTTGAAGCCTCTAGTGGTTACTGAGTGATCTGCACCTGCCTTCAGCTACTTTTTGAATGAGCTTCAGCTCTGAAGTCAAAGGATTTCCTTATGGATGTGACATTTTAAAACAAACCAAAGACGGTCTTTAAATAAACCGGACTTTTATCATTTGGTCCACAGTTTGCTCAGGAGCTGAGGAACAAGGTGTGGCCCTCCGTCCGGCAGGCTGGTGGCCGTCCTCACCCCCTGGGCTGCATGGACTTCGTTCCCACCAACTGTCACATCAACTTGATGCAGGTGTCCTGTCCCAAAAGCACCACCTCTGCCGGCAGGACTTTCAGCATTCGCTTCGGTCGCAAGAACTCCATCTTTGGTCTGGATCAAGACCAAGGTAGGGCTTTGGCTGAAGAGCGTTCCACGCCGTATCAGAACGTATTTACAGCTGTAGCATCATGGTGAACAATAACACCCCGACCTCCGACCCACTTCATTCCAGCAGCCATCAGTCTCATTAGCCATTACATCCCAACACTGAGTGTTTTCCAACTTAAACCCCATTAGCCTCAAACCACATTGACTTAAGTAATGAATGATTCCAGTTAAGATGCTGCTTAAGGCGGAGTAGGAAGTACTCAGTTTACTCAGTAAATGGAGAGATGAGCTAAAGGAAATGTTACCAAACATGCATTTAAAGAAGAGAAATCCTGACTGTCTGGTGAGACGCTGTTCTAAAGCAGCTTGAGTTTATTAAGAACATCAGGTTTAACTTCTGAACTGAGATGAAAATGCAGTCCAGCTGTCTAGACTTCAGCTCACTCTGGCTGTTTGGCGTCTGCGTCGTAGAAGGAGGGTCTGCCCGTCAGCCGTCTGCGCAGCAGCTGTCCATCTGAGATGTTCAGCTCTAGTAATATTAAACATCTGCTGCCTGCAATCGTAGGGAACCTTTTATCTTTATTGATTTGAGAAAAAATACTTTTTTAGGGAATCCACATAAAGAGGAAACACGGATTCTCACATGGTATGGAGTGTCAAACTCAATCAGACAAGGGCCAAAATCCAAAACACACCTTAGGTCGCAGGGCAAAACAGGATAAACATTTACTGAACACTCTAAAACTACATTTTTAAAACTTTTTAAAATTGTAACTTGTTTAACATAATTATGAACTAGATATATAGCATTACCTTTGAGAATGCTAGTGTGAATGCTGTAAGCTGAATTTGGCTGCTGAAGATGACAGTGCTAATAGCTGAAGATGCTGAAATTGATAGCTAAAAACTCTGAAGCTGATAGCTGAAAACACTGGAGCTGGTAGCCAGCTAAAATATTCACTCAATGCCAAATTAGCTTAATAAACAAAACAAAAAAAGAAACTTAGGTTAGCCAAAACAGCTAGCATGTAGCTGAAATACTAGCTAAACTCCAAAACAGCCCAAGAAATGATCCAAAAAACTAGCAGAATGCCAATTTTTAAAACTTCAAAACTGTAACTTTTTAACATAATTAGTAGTAGTTCACCTTTCAGCTTATCCCTTTCAGGGTCCCCACAGCGTAACAGCACCCACTGTTTGGCATCAGTGACTTGGCAGAGTTTTTACACCGGATGCCCTTCCTGACACAACCCTGTACTTGAGGGGCACAGGGACCCAGTTAGGCAGCAGCGTCAAGGGTCTTGACTAAGGACCCAATCTGGGTGGGGATCAGTGGACAACCCTGGGAATCGAACCCAGGGCTCCTGAGTGTCAGCCCTTCACCTAGCCCACTGAGCCACCCAGCCGCTAACTTTTTAACATACTTATGAATAACAAAAAGGCAGGAATATTATTCCAGAATAAATCAACTGAAGTAACTTTCAGTATTTTACTCTCCATGAAAAAATATATTTTTCCAAAATTATACAAGTTAGAAATGAGCACAAAATAACATCAGGCCATTAATAACAATAAAATAAAATGATCTGGAGGGCCGGATCCGGCCCCCGGGCCTTGTTTTTGACACACGTGTTATGGGTTTGCGATTGGATTGCAGATTTGTGTGGCGTTTGACCTGTTGGACGGCTTCACTTCCTGTTTGCTCTCTCTGCTGGTTGTGTACACTGTGGAGCTTCAGGTCCGCTCCTTCATTGTTTTGATCGTCTGGGAAATGTCAGAGTGAAGTCTTCTGCCGTTGCATCGCCACTAACGTGTTTTCTGTGCATCCATTTGCTGCTCTCTCCCTCCTGCAGCTCAGCTCAACCTCATGTCTCACACTCTGCACTGCGTGACCAGCATGGGAGCGCCTTCCTGGAGCTGCTCCGGTCTGGAAGGGGACGAAGCAGATGGCGGCGGGGAGGTGACTCTAGAGGACGGGGAGGGCGGGATGGACGGCCTACAGGGCGTGCACGGCGAAGGCGGCCTGAGCTTCCTGCTCAAAGCGGAGGACATGGAGGCGCAGGACGCCTACATTCAGTTGTACAGCCGCCTGGATGTTGCTGTGAGGGAAATGAAGCAATATGTCGCTCAGATAGACGTGTAAGTTTCAGCTAATGTCCTCTTCATTCTGAACTCTCTCTCAGATATAAACATTATCATCATGCTCTTTGAGGGGGTCGAACTGATCCCCACAGACAGAACCACAGAGGGCTGGAACAAAAACAGGTTCAGGAAAGTTTTAGTTAAAATTATCCAGCAAAACTTTTGGTTTCTTTTAAGATTTTGTTCCAATTTTTACATTCTGTTTAGCTCTTTTTTGGCCTGAAAATTGGCAGCATCTTCCCATTCTGGAAACCTGTTTTTTAATGATCCTCTCCAGACTCAGAGACACATTCTTGTGACTATTTATTCATTTAACCAGGAAAACAATCCCATTCAGATCCACTGAGCTCCTTTTCAAGGGAGTCCTGGTCAAGAGGCAACAGTTACACACAGCCAAAACATTGAAATGTGTTAAAAAATAAGAATAGAATAAAAGAAATAAATAAAATAGCTACAGTTAAGTGATTTGATTTTTATGTCATAATCTGATGCGTGTGACTGTCATTGGCAGCATCACCAAGGCCTTTGAGGAGCCAAGGAAGACAGAACTAACCTCTGTGACCAAAACCGCCTGTAGATATTTTACATTTATACACTGTTTAGGCAAATTTAGAGAGAGAGATACAGAAATGTTGTTGTAAATAGTTTGATACTGGACAAATTGCAACTTTTGACAATCAAAACCTGTTGTTCATGTTCATTTGCAGTGTTTATCACTAAAAACTCAAAAAATCACATTTCAATTTTGTGTTTTTTTTACATTTTAGATAGTTATAACAATATGACGAAAAAGAATAAATTGTAAACTGAGGACAGATATTGAAAATGCAATGTCTTCTGGAAAAAGAGGCAGAAGCACTGGTTTGCCGGAGGTTCTCAGACCCTCTCAGCAGAAAAGTCCAGGCGGACATTTTGAGGCTTAGGCCTTAAAGGGTTAAACAATAAAATTATGTATCCAAAGGAAGTAAACATAAGCATTATCTCAAAGAACATACTTTTTCTTCAGATGCAGGAATTGCAGGATTTTGTGGTTCATGGCAACTTGAAATGAATATTTTTCTGGTCCATTCTCCTCTTAAGACCAGAATCCTGGAAGATTCAGATCCTCAGACAGTCACAGTCAGGAGATGAAGGTTTCTTTACTCTATTCCTCTTTTATTGTTTCGGTCAGACCCTCAGCACAGAGACGCCTCTGGGCTGTGCTGCTCTCAGAACACGTCTTCACACTGAACATTTATAGACTTGTGCTTAAAACAGCTTGACGTTGTTGTTTCACACCTCCCGCTCATGGCTGCTCCTCAGCCCCTCTTTGCCTCGTTTCAAGCTGAGGATTTACAAAAGGAACATTCTTTTAGCCCAAAATGTTTACGGGCCGGGCCGGCACAGGAACAGGGAGTGAAGCCAGGATAACATCAAGAGAGGGAGACGCTGTTTCTGCTGAGGAAGCGCTCTGACAATGTGAATTGTGTATGTTTGACTTTGTTTATTTGGACTCCGGTAGAATCCCGACGGCGTTTAATGCAAATCGTCAGTTAAAAATGTGATATTGAAAGAAAGCGGCTTCAAAAAGGGGATAAAATGTTAACAAATCTGTCTCTCCTGCAGCCTCCTGTCGTCCATCACTGAACCCACCGAGATCCCGAGAGAAGAGGGGGGCTCGCTGGCGTACGATCCCAACCAGCCGCCCACCCTGGCGCCCTGCGAGGACGGCTGCGAGCAGGACAAGGCGGAGCAGGGGGGCATTAAGAGAGTCTGCTTTAAAGTGAATGAGGAGGACCAGGAGGACTCTGGCCACGACACCATGAGCTACAGAGACTCCTACAGGTAACACGTTCATGGATTCTGCCCCTGACCTCCTCACACGTCTGCAGGGGCAGAAACGAGGAGCGGTCGTGCTGCCCTTTTCCCTCTCAGAGCAGAATTTCTTCCAGATGTTTGACAGAGAACTCGAGTTAAAAAAGGCTTCAGACGTGTCGGTCAGATCTGGTTATGTCATTTGTGTGTTTGGAGTTGATTCAGATGTTCTGTCAGTGTGTGTGTGCGTGCATGTGTTCGTGCACGCTCTTCAGTGGGTCGAGCCCCACCTTCCACCACCCACTAAGACGTGGCTGTTGGTTGCTGGTGTGTTTTTGAGCCAAATGTTTGGGGCGTTGCCGACTCCCCCAGTCTGTCATTAAGGCCGGTCCTCGCCACGTGAAACGCAGCGACCTCATTGATAGAAAATGTGTGTGGTGCTTTCACTTTTTACAGGAGGCGTTTACTGAGAGTTTGGATTGAAAAGCAGGAAAAAATGTGAATGAGAGGACGGTCCATGTTCAGGGTGAAAGTGTTTATCTCGATGCCAGGAGTGTTTTACTCTACGGGTGTTGAACTCAATCACACCAGGGACCAAAATCCAAAACACACCTTAAGTCACGGCAGAACAGGATAAACATTTATTGAACACTCTAAAACTACATCTTAAAACTTTAAAAACTTAACTTTTTAACACATTTATGAACTAGATATACAGCATGACCTGCAATAATGCTAGTGTGAATGCTGGAAGCTGAATTTTGCTACTAAAGTTAATAGTCCTGATAGCAGAAAATGCTGAAATTGAAAGCTAAAAACAATGAACCTGATTAGCTACCTAAAATATTAGCTAAATCCCAAATTAGCCTGAAACACTAAAAAATAAATAAAAACTATTTAGGTTGTCCAAAAAACAGCTAGAATGTAGCTGAAAAGAAAGTTAAACTTCAAAAAAGCTTAAAAAGCTGAAAAAAGCCTAAATGAACTAAAACAGCTAGCATCTAAATTGCCTAACTCCAAAACAGCCTAAAAAACGTAAAAAGAAAAGCTTAAATAAGCCAAAACAACTAGCATATGGCTGAAATATTAGCTAAACTCCAACATAGCATAAAAATATTATTAAATAGCAAAATAGTCCAAAATCTAGCAGAATGCTAATTTTTAAAACTTTAAAACTGCCAGTGTTTAACATAATTCTGAATAATAAAAATGCAGGAATATTATTCCAGAATAAATCAACTTAAACCTTAAATAACTTTCAATATTTTACTTTCCATAAAAATTTATCTAGTCAAAATTATACAAGTTAGAAATTAGTGCAAGATAACATCGGGCCATTAATAACAATAAAATAAAATGATCTGGAGGGCCGGATAGAATTACCCGGAGAGCCGGATCCGGCCCCGGGGCCTTGACTTTGACATTTTTCTCCAAAACAGTTAACCTTCCTGGTTTTGTAAAATTTGTAAAATGGATCAAATGTTTTAGGAAAATGTGATATAAAGAGCTAAATCATATTAAATCCCGATCAAATTCAAGTTACGCACAAATCAAGAATTGCGCTTGGGCAAATTGGGTAAGTCTATTTTCTCTCCATACTTTAAACATTTTCCTATAAAAAAAAAAACAAAAGCAAGACAAAGACCTTAACACCCCCAAAAATAAATAAATAAAGAACTGCAGAGGCTGTACAGGTCATGTGACTTAGGCTCAAATCATGTTAAGATAGAACAGTCTGAGCTTTCAGGGTTTTTTCCACTGAGTGCTTCCATCAGAGGAGGAAGCAAAAACCACAAATGATGAAGAAGCAGCTTCAACAGTTCAAGACTCGGTTTCACTTCAGTGGCAGCAGACGTGTGTCCGTCAGGACTTCTCCTTTTCTTAGCCGGCCAAAGGTGACGGACCAACCGCTGTGCTCCGAGCTGAAGCAGAGTTTGCAGAACCTCCTTCAAAGCCTTCAACTCTCCATTTAGAACTGTTTATGGAGCTCCACGGAGTTCAGGGTGGAACCAGAGTCTGCCATCAGCTGTTATATCTACCCGTTTATAGAGCTGCACCTGCTCATATACCTGTGAATTTTAGGAGAACAGTGCAGTTTGTTTGCAGTCTCATTTCTATGTTTTCATGATCTGCCAGCACAGATTCATTCACACACAGACGTGTTAGAAACCAGATTAACAGCAGGAAACCGGCTTTTCTGTGTGTTTGAGCAAAGCCCGACAAAGGTAAAAACCAAACATCTGCACGGTTGTTTTACTCTCTGCTAATTCAGCCGCTGAATCCTTCCTCATTTGAAAGGGATTACAGACATCCTGACTCGAAGCCACGATAATCTGAGCCGCATAAATCCTGCTGGTTGTTGTGTTGAATTCTGCAGGGCTTTGAATGTAAAGCTGTCAAATCAAAGCAGCAGAGATGAAGTTTGCTGTGCACGATAGACGTATTTGTTCCAGAGCCAGCAGGATCCTGCTGGCAGCTCCAAAAAGAATTCAAGGACTATATTTCACACTGTGGGTCGAATGCATCCATGCAATTTACTAATTATGTGAGAATCTGAAGCAGACATTTTTACTGCTCTTTTGTCATTAGTGCTGTTTGGGTTTGGTATCATTTTTATTATGATGGATTTTTGGGATCATAATTACAAGATGCAGTTTTGTGAATCCTCGTTGTGGTTTCACATCTAAATGAACTCTCCATGGAGTGAGACGTTCACTGTCTGCATGTTTTTGTTCTGCAGTGAATGCAACAGCAACAGGGATTCGGTTCTGTCCTACACCAGCGTGCGCAGTAACAGCTCCTACCTGGGGAGTGACGAGATGGGATCAGGTATCGCTCTCATTCTGCTCTGTCCTTCTCATAGTCAATCCATTCATGCTATACAGCTTTATTTTAGAGCCAGGAATCAATTAAAGAAATTAACTCATTAATCGCAAATCTGGGAAAAATTAATCGTGATTAAAAGCCTTTTTTTATAGTATTTGGTGGCCACTTATTGTCTGCAAATAACCCAAATATTTGAAAGACTACTTGCTGCTTATTTGATATCATTTTAACCAGCACAACCTCTCCTGTGTGACTCTACCTTTATTTAGTCATTTTTCCATGTTGTATTCACATATTAGACATAAAATTATGCAAAAACAGAAAGTTCTGTCCGGAAAAATGGGATTCATTTTGCTGTGGAAACCCCAAAAACGTTTAACAAACTGTTTTTACAACGTAGAATGAAAGTTTTAGTTTTATAAAAACAAGACAAAAAAAATTCAACAAACTAATCAACATGTTTTTGAATAGAAATAACAAAAAATCCGGCCTAAAGTCACACCAGGCAGCCCAAAAATAAGAATTTCTCACTGCTGTCTGTTTGACATTTTTCATGGAATTCTGTTTTTTTCAGATTTTTCTTTTTTTCTCATAAATGTTCTTTATTGTGTTTATTAAAAAAAACAAAAACTGGGAGAAGTTTGATCCAGCTGGATTCAGGTCTGCTCGACTGGCATCTACACAGGTGGGGGCGTGTCTGTCTGAAGTGCCCGCCTCCATCTGTGTCGGTGGGGAGGACGTTCACGGAGACATACAGAGTTTCCACAATTTTTAGACAACGCTTGTTATTGTGGAAAATTCATCCCACAAAAAAATAATGGCCGGTTTCCTCGTTAGTTTTCTAATAGCAGACAGCTCAGTTTAGCCCCGCCCCCCCATAGCAGGTGCACCTTTGCTGCATTACAGCCGCCAGATTGACGTTCGTTCACCACCTTATTTATTAAGATAAAAGATCGCTTTTGTCCAAAAACTACAAATAAATGTTGTATTATCTCTTTAATTTAATAAAATCTCAATCACAGAATGTCAAAAAAAGTTTCTTTTTGACACAGTTTTATTACTCTGATCTCACAGCTGCACAGCAGGACTCCTGAGGACGTTAATACATATTGAATTAACTATGTTCTACGTATCGCGTGCGTTAGCACGTCAACATTCACGGCCCTAGTTTATTTCTATCTGTGCCATTGGAACATGACATTAATCCGATTGTCATGAACGTGCAGAAAAGCTTTTTGTGATCCAAGAACTTCAATTTCAGAGATGAAATCACAGAAACATGTTTATGCTGGGACATTAAACAGACTAAAGGGATTTAAGTTCCTCCTTTGGAACTTGGTGCTGTGAGTAGAACAGCCTTGAAGTTCCCTGATGTCCGACTCTGTCCCTTCATCCTCATGGATTTTGGGTTTTTGCTGCAGGGGACGAGCTGCCCTGCGACATGAGGATCCCCTCTGACAAACAGGACAAGCTGCACGGCTGCCTGGAACACCTTTTCAACCAGGTGAGTTGGCTCTTTCTTATTCTATGTTCTGCAGAATCAAAGGCCGTGTCACTCTAAAACTACATTTTAAAGACATTAAAACCAAAACTTTTAACATAATCATGAACTTAAACTTTGGTTAGCCAAAACAGCTAGCATGTAGCAGAAATATTAGCTAAAGTCCAAAACAGCCTAAAAATCTTTTTTTAACATAATTCTGAATAATAAAAATGCAGGAATATTATTCCAGAATAAATCAATTAAAACCTTAAAGGGGGTCATACCATGACTTTCTTAAGCCTTTCAGAGTGAACCATATCCATATATATGATCATATATTACCTTTGGAACACTAAAAACAAATTATTTATTAAATATTAGTTATATTTTTTTAGTTTTTTCATAGCCAGAAGTAAAACGGCTCGATTCCAGAAGCTCTGCCTGTCGCTGCGTCCGCCTGCACTGACGCTGTCGTCCACGTCATGACGTCATCCTGGAGAAATCCGTGTCTCTGTTTTTCTCCCATGAAAATAATCCAAACTTCTTCAAAGATTAATGCACATACCATATATCTGCTTTTAGTTGGCCCAGCCATCTCTACACTCCTCCACAACACAAACATGGTTCTGCACGGCTGTGCGGGACCGGGGTGGGGGGTGTTGGGAGGGAGTCTTAAAGGAGCGATGCGACTAAATTAAAAAACACGTGTTTGAGCTGGAATTTATTGAAGACAGGACACAACTGGAAAAGTGAAAGTTTTTCTGCTGATCACCACTAGCTCTGTGGAGAACTTGAGTGTTGGGGGCGGAGCTTACAGAGCAGACTCTTCCTGCAGGGAGCTGTTAGCATCGATCTTACATCAGCACGTTTCCAACCGCTCGTTTTTGTGGGTATGGGAGGGGCTGCTGCAGACAGTCCAGGTTTTTAGAGCATTACTCTTAAATGCATGTATGAATCAAAATACCACTTTGGGGTTCTTTATAGAGAGGAATGAACAGTAGAATGCATTTGAAACCTCAAAAAGTAGAATTTTCATGGTAGGGCCCTTTAAACAACTTTCAATATTTTACTCTCCATAAAAATTTATTTTGTCAAAATTATACAAGTTAGAAATAAGCGCAAGATAACATCAGGTCATTAATAACAATAAATAAAATGATCTGGAGGGCCGGATAGAACTACCAGGAGGGCCGGATCCGGCCCCCGGGCCTTGACTTTGACACATGCTGTAGTTCTTCCCACATGGTCACAAACATGAGTGCTGCTGCTGTTCGAGGGGAAAACCTTTTACCACATGGAGCTGAGCAGCGCAGAGCATGAATGAATCAGGAATAAAGAAGGCAGTGTGATGAGGAAAAGGTCAAAGGTGTGAGGATGGTGAAGCACGGAATAGAAACACGCCTTTAAATTAAGTGTTTACTTCAATGATTCCACAGGTCGACTCCATCAACAGCCTCCTCAAAGGCGCCGTCATGACCAAAGTCTGTGAGGAAACCAGGCACTTCTACTCCGACCACAGCCAGCCAGGTACACGCCTCCACCACCAGACCTCCACCGCCTCCTGAGAGGCTGCCGTCCAAGCAGCTGGCAGATAAAACGGCATCTTCTCGCTTTATGTGAACAGAATTTCGCCAAACCGAAGACTGGACGAGCCGCTGCCGGCACATGATCCACAAGAACATCCAGGAGGACCCTTGGAACCTGCCCAGCTCTATCAAAACACTGGTGGAGAGCCTGCAGAGGTTTGTGGACGGTGAGTGGAGCGCTCGTGGACCCATTCCACCTCACGGTCGTACATGGTAAATGGTAAATGGTAAATGGCGTATACTTGTATAGCGCT
>NC_050518.1:26795961-26822119 GCF_002922805.2 Oryzias melastigma
GAGCCTGCAGAGGTTTGTGGACGGTGAGTGGAGCGCTCGTGGACCCTTGGAACCTCACGGTCGTACATCGGGTCAGTCTGTCATTTAAGCCTGTTCTCCCTTCAACAGATGGAAAGAACCAGCTTCTTCTGGCTCTCCTCAAGTGCACAGGTCAGTCTTTGAGCCCCAACAGATTGACACTGAAAGCAGCAGAAACCGACTCAATCCAGCAACAGACTCCCTGAAAGTCTTCCACAGGGTCACATCTATAGAAGCTCAGCCACACGTTTAGATTCTTAGCTGAACCATCAAAGGCTCTGAGATTTTCTCCGTTCTTCAAACAGGAAGTGGTTGAGCATCTGATGAGCTGGAACTCTGTCTGAGAGACTTTGAGAAACATTGAAGGCAAATCAGATCATCCACCAACAATTAAAGCCACATTTAGTCAACACCACCTGCTGATTCCTTAAAGGAAGTCAAATGTCTGGAGTGTTTTTTGAATCAAACTGGAACTTCCAGATCCGTTTTTGTGAAATTCACATTTGTTTTGATGTGTTAAATTCTGTTGATTTGATCTGTTTTGGAGCCTTTATTTTTTCACAGAGGAATTCTGTTGAGATCTCTCTGTTTAATGCATTGACTGTATATGAGTACTGGACTCCCCCCTGGTGTTTCAAACAGGAAGTGGCTCCAAGGAGCCAAATTCCCATAGACTTCTACAGAGAAATAAACAGCTGTTATTCAGTTTTGCTCTGATCATTTTTTTGTTACATCTTCTTGATATTTTTTTTGTAGTTCAAGTTATTCAAGTTATAAACTGGCCAATCAGACACCTCACTAAAAGTAGGCGGAGCCTGCTGTGACTGAACTGTCATTTGGTTGGAGTAGAAAGTAAATAATTTTCAATGGATGACGACACACTCTCAGTCCAGTTCTCAGATACAGTCGATTGATGCCTTTGTGGTCAGCTCACCTGTTTTCCGTCACATGACCCTCTCCTCGCTGTGACCTCATCATCTGACAGGAGGATCTCTTTTCCTTCTTCTTCAGACACTTCCCTGCAGCTGCGGCGGGATGTGATCTTCTGCCAGGCGGCGACGGCTGCCCTGTGCACGCTGGCCGAGCAGATGCTGACGGCGTTGCGTCTGCGATTCAACAACGCCGGCGAATACCAGGAGGACAGCAAGGAAACCAGCTGCAAGTGGCTGGAGCAGATCTCCGTCATCGGTGCTCTGCTGCACTTCCAGTCCACGCTGTCTCCTCACCGGGTGAGCTCAGACGTGAGCCTCTCGGTTTGATCCACGATGGTCCGATCAGAACACTGTTCTGAAGCTGCCTCTCTTTCTTGCTGCCGACAGAAGGAGGAGCGAACCATGCTGGAGGACACCAAGGCGGCTCTGTTGGACTTGGACAAAGTCTCAGTGTTTTTCCGGCAGCTGGAGGACGAGTGTCTCGTTACAAGTAAGATTACCCCCCCGACCCTCCAGCTGGGTTAACCGCCTCTGAGTAAACAGCTGTTTGGAGAATACATGCAGGGCATTGATGATTTAGAACCATCGGCACTCTTGCAAGGACAAGCCATCATGACCGAATCCGCAGTCCGGTGTTCACTTGTTTGTCGTACCCCCTAAAAGTAAAATCTGCAATGTCGTCATCTTCATGTTTACTGAAATTCAAGACGTTTTAAGGCTGTAAACTCCTCACTAGACACTGAACATTTTCTTTTTTTTAATTCTCTTTATATTTTTACAACATACGATAAATCAACAAAATCACTACATATATAGCATTACCTGTGATAATGCTAGTGTGAATGCTGTAAGCTAAATGTGGCAGCTGAAAATGCTAGTGATGATGGCTGAAGATGCTGAAGCTGATAGTTTAAATTGCTGAAGTTGATAGCTAAAAACACTGAAGTTGAAAGCTGAAATTGCTGAAGCTAATGGCTGAAAACCCTGCAGTAGCTGAAGAGCTGAACCCTGAAGCCAATATATTAACTAAATACCAAATTAGCCCACAAAAATAGGCAAAATGTCTAAATTAGCCAACACAGCTAGGATTTAGCTCAGATATTAGCCATAATCAAAGTTAGCCTAAAAAAACTGAAAAAAGCCCAAAACTAGTCAAAATATTGACAAAGTTTATAGCCGTTAAAGGAAAGCACGCAGAGTTCCATGAACTAAACTGTGAAAGATGAACTTTTGAAAGAAGTGGCTGCTGGTAGAGCAGCGTCTTCTTTTGCTGAAGGTCATCCTGTTCAGGAGAAGGTGTGGACCAGCCCTGTTATGCTTTACTTCCAGCTTGTTTACATGGAGCTCTGTTGTCGTCCTTGCAGAGCTGCGTTTGTGAGGTTTCAGCGCTGAGTGCTTTTGTGTTTCTAATAACTCCACTATCTGTGTTCAGTCAAACAGTTAACAGGAATCTCAACTCAAACACATAAAAGACGACTTTTTCCTGACCGTCCTTCTCTGCAGCTCTGCATGGCCGCCTGAGATTACCGCTCAATGGAAAAGACCTACAGGCAGTTCTGTAGAGGGAGGGGGCAGAAACCGCACTCCTGCAGACATCCTGTTGAATGCTTCAGCTCACCATTGTGTACTGGCAGTGGTGTGTCGTTTAGATGTCTGTGCAGATTCATGCTCGTGTCTGATGTTATGAAAATGTTTCTGATCAATAATCTTTGCTGAAGCTGCACATCTGCTGCGGTGCTGTTTGCAGCGTCAGAGTCACCTGGTCAATATCCACTCTCTAAGAGAGCTGGAGCCTCTGAAGGCGCAGAAGGAGCATGCACAGATCTGTTCTGAAGCTCAGCTGGAAGAGATCCGTCCCACATGCTGACTCCACAAGTTCAGCCTCAAGTCCTTATCTGACAAAACCAGAAAGCTGATTTTTCCATATTTTAATATTCAGTACCTGAATGTTAAGTTCAATTACATTTTCTAAATACTGAAAAAAGTTTTTTAATTTGTTGTTTGTATGAAAACATCAACTTAATTTTATTGCAAGAAACTAAAGAGTAGAGGAGTAGAGCTGCCACAAACCATGATTTTAATATTCGACTACTAACAGATTATTTTTCTACTATTTATATTTCTATCATTAGTCGACTAATCAGGTCGTACGTAAACTGGATGTGGAACGCACATCTTAACCATCATTAGCTTTAGAAACGTTATATTACCTTCAATAATGCTAATGGGAATGCTTTTTGCTGAAAGTAGTCGCTGAAGATGCTGAAACTTTTAGCTGAAAATGGTGATAAAATTTACCTTAATTGCTGAAGGGATTTACTGAAAATGCAAAAGATATTAGCAAAATGTTAAATTTGCTAAAAGACTGGAAATTTTGTTAAAGAACTATGAAAGAGCGCTGAAGTTGATCTCAATTTCTTAAAAAATTGTAGTAAAATTGCTTAAAAATCACTAATGCATGACAATTTTGCAAAAATGTTAAGTGTTGCTTAAATTTGAGCTAAACTCCAAATTAGCCCATAGAACCTCAGTAGATGTTAAATTAGCCAAAAAGCTAGCTCGTTATTTAAATACTAGCTAAACTCCAAAATAGCCCAAAATTCTTCAGTAGCTAAATTAGTCAAAAGACTGTTGCTAAAATAGAAGCTAAATTCTAAATTAGCATAAAAATCAAATAGATAACAAATTAGCCCAAAATGTTAGCATGTTGCTAAAATATTAGCTTAATACAATTTTTTTTAAATTAAATTACAATAAAAGAAGAAAACACATCCCACGGTCTCACTGACTCAAATATAGAAAAGTGCATTTTTTGTTCTGGACACTCACAACTTTGTTCAACGTTACTACACTCTGACTCCATATGATGTAAAGTAACGACCAATCCACTAGTAATTATTTGTCGTTGACTATTTTAATAGTGGATTAGTTGACTAATTGTGGCAGCAGTAGACGGGATAAACTCAGCCGTAGGTTATTTTGTAAAGCAGATATTTATTTAAATAATTTACACTTAAAACTATGAATCAAAGTGCCTCTGCAGTAAATGTGTAAAATAATTGTTTCTGTATCAAACTCAGACAGGAAGTTTGGAATTTAACATGTTTTTGTTCTGCTCAGAATCGTGTGACTCAGCAGTTTGGTCAGACTCTAAAACAGATCTTTGAGTCAATTCAACTTAAAGAAAATTAAAATATATTAAATCAATATATTAAACCAAAACGTTCTTTTTTCAGGCGTGGAGGCAGCCATACTGAAACGAGCAAAGCATTTTTCCTTCAGAGGATGTGAACAAACAGCTGGATGTCATTTTTATGGAAAACATTTACAAAATAAATTATGAAAAAATCTAAAATTGTCCTTTATTGACATTACATTTGTTGTTTTAATGCCTTATTTAATGAACACAAACAGATTTCTGAGCATTTTTCTTAAATATCTTGCAGATTAATGGACATACAGTGTGTCTATAATCTGTTTTCATCAGTTTTGATAGATGTGGAGTGTAGTGGTTAGCATTCTAACCTCACAGGTAGGTTCAAATCCTGGCTTGGACCTTTCTGTGAGGAGTTTGAATGTTGTTTTTGTGCATTTGGGGATTTTCTCCGGGAACTCTGGTTTTCTCCCACAGTCCAAAAACATGTGTCATAGGTTAGGTAAGTTGTCCCCAGGTGTTAATGTGAGTGTGACGGACTGGGGACCTGTTCAGAGTGTACCTCACCTTTGAAGGAGGGAGCGGTGACAAAACAAATGGAATAAAACCCTCTATTAAAGTTCTGTGTAAAACATGGTTTTAATTGACTTACGGGACATCCAGGTGTCTGTGCCACCTTTTAACCCTCCCGCCACCTGTGTGTTGCAGACACACCTGTGTGTTACCAGGTGGAGGGCAGTCGCCAGGCTCTGAAGGTCACCATGTACCTGGACAGCTGTCACTTCAGCGAGCTGCCCAGCCGCCTGCAGAACGGAGGCGGGCTCAGACTGCACACCGTCCTCTTCACTAGAGGTAAGACGGCAAAGTGGAGAGGAGAGGGAACTGGATCCCATTCACCGATCAAACCATGATTCACACTATTTAACATCTAATGTGTGATTGATTCCTTTATTTGTCTTTTTACTTTATGAGAATTCATCTAACATGTCTTTAATCACCATCATTTAAACCCTTTAAAAAGTCCCATCAGTTGTCACGCACCTCGGTGTGTGAAATGTGTTCTCCACATTTAACCCCTCCCCTGGGGGAGTGGTGAGCTGCAGACACAGTCGTGCTCGGGAAACATTTGGTGGTTTAACCCCGCAGTCTAACCTCTTCATGCTAAATGGTTCACACTGGACGAGGAAGCGGCGTGGAACGGAGGCCGCTCCCATTGGGCGCCCTTGTTAACCCATGGTGTGGTTCACACCTGGCGTGGAGCGCCGCGGTCCTCTGTGGAAGGCTGGCGCCGTGCAGCAGATCGTTTCGGCGTCTGGTCTAGTTAGTGTGTGATCTGCGTCAATTCTGACAGGAAGTTACATCAAGATACATGAGAAAATCCGGTTTATTTTCAAAATAAAACCAATTTTCCACAATAAGACACCACGATTGACAAATGTGATCATGTTTTTGTGTCTAAACAGACTAGAGATGAAAATAAACACACAATCACAACACAAACACACTTCTCTGTGTGTGTCTCAACAACAGAAGTGTAGGTCTACTAACTACTTAAACCTAGCATCAAGCAGGGAGGCACTGGGTCCCATCTTTAGCGTCTTCGGTATGATTCTGCCTGGTTTTGAACTCACAACCTTTCAGTTTCAGGGCGGACACTCCACCACAAGGCCACTGTGATAGAACACGACATGAGAATCAACTAAACATAACAGATATAAGCACAAAGTTTCCAAAAGAGATAGTATTTATCACTGTAAACCACGTCACACTTCTGTGAACTTCCTGGTTAACTTCAGTAGAAAACAAAACATAAACATCTCTGCTTTTTTGGAACAAATCCTGAAAATGTTCTGCACAGTTTTTCATCCTCCAGAGTTCTGGTGACCACAGTTCCGGTAGATCCATGACCAGAAGAAAAACTAGAAAAGCACTCACAGTCCTTTCATCTGACCAGTGTTTCCAACAGACTACAGGTTTTACAAACGGACTTTTTTCATCTTTAGAGAAAAAACAAAAGACAAACCTTCCAAAACTTTAAATGAACATTCTTCAGACCGATACGACTTCTCCTCCATGCTAGCAGACGGTCACACAGGGTTCCTGCCGGGTCTTAGAAAGTCTTAAAAGCGTTGAATTTATGAATTTGAAAATATGACTTTGACCTGCTTGAAACTTCTCCATTTCACATTTAATTTTCAACCATGATTATTTTGATCAAAAACATAAATGCACGGTTGGAAAACGATTGTTTATTCACCGAAATGCTGAATGCCCACGATTGGTTTAAAAAAAAGAGGAGCTTGAAAGCATCACGGAGCAGAACACAAGCAAGATAAGAAGCTACAGTTTTGATCATAAAGTGCGAATAAATGAATAAAATGGGAAATTGGTTTTAATTTTTGACATGCTTGGCCTTAAAAATGCCTTGAATATAACTTGAAGAAACTTATAGGAACCCTGTCACATGATGTCACATGATCAGAAGATTTTATAATGTTCTTAATTTTAAATTTATTATATATTAAACTGTTGACTAAATTCTTGGAAAAAACATCTTAAGAACTTGTTTTGGCAAACTGAACTTCATTTTTCTTTCTCATCAACAAAATAAACCTCTATAATTTATTTTGAAAATAAGACCCTTCACCAACACTTTACTTTGAAGGTTTATTATGTGACGGTAGAACATTCGTTTGTTTAGCTTTAATACTTAAATCAAACAATATTCTGACATTTTTGAGCAATAATACATTGTCTGATGTGTATTTTAACTCTACTATATTCATAAAGATCACAAATCAACTCATAAACATCACTGGATTTTGTAGGGTTACTCTCAGGATGGAAGGATCTTCAGTTCCTGTAAAATACATTTTTCTGGAGTACATTGCATTTTTGCATCAGTTGAAGGTGTCTGAGTTATTTCCTACCAAAGCTTTGATGGAAAGTTAAGACACCTCAGATCCATCAGCCTCTCACACATGCACATCTGCTGATGGCTTCATGCACTTTTATTAAGTTACAGCGAAGCCTTTTATTGGCCACTTCCACCTCTGCTCTCTCCTTCACTCCTCTAAGTTTCCCATCAGCCTCCATTGTTGCCGCGTGAATGGAGGGCTTTATTTCACAGAGACATTAATCTTCTGTGGGTAAGAGCTGCTCACTAACAATCTGATAAGAGCAGCACACAGAGAAGGTGCAGAAAAACAGACACTTCCTGCCTGCCGTGTGGAGGAGCACTGCCCCCTACTGGAACCTGAGGCATCCTGCAGACGAGCTGTGTTGAACACAGACATTCTACTTCATCTGTAAAAGGTTTTAGGTGTTAGTGTTTTGAACTTGGCATGAAAAATGTGATCTTTGAGGCAGGAGTCCAGAAGATGGCTAATCTTTGGGGGGTGTTGATGAATGAGCTTTTATGCTTGCTTTTCCAGCCCTGGAGCGAGCAGAGGGAGTCTCTCAGAGAGAGTTCACGGAGATGGAGGAGCTGCAGCAGCGCACCAACGCAGTCTCACTGGAGAGGGTCAAGGCCTACTACCGCAGACTCCGGTACCGCACACGCCTTCACCTCCTCGCACACTTCAGGATGACTTTGAACCCCCAGAGACGTCTTTTATATTTATAAATGTCACAACCCCGACTGTAAAAAGAAACCACACACTGGCTCAGACTCTACGGACAAAACAGTTAATAAACTACTAGAACAATAACAATCAGGAGAATCCATTTAACCCAGGAGTGTCAAACTCAATCACACAGGGGGCCAAAATCCAAAACACACCTCAGGTCGCGGGCTGAACAGGATAAACATTTATTAAACACTCTAAAACTACATTTATTAAAACTTTAAAACCAACTTTTTAACATAATTATAAACTAGATATATATCATTACCTGTGATAATGCTAGTGTGAATGCTGTAAACTGAATTTTGCTGCTGAAGATTCTAGTGCTGATAGATGAAGATGCTGAAATTGATAGTTAAAAATGCTGAAGCTGATAACTGAAAACACTGAAGCTGATAGCTGAAAACACTGAAGCTGATAGCCAGCTAAAATATTGGCTAATTGTCAAATTGGCCTAAAAAATTAAAAAAAAAAAACCTAGGTTAACCAAAACAGCTAGCATGTAGCTGAAAAAATGGCTAAACTTCAAAACAGTCCAAAAAATGGAAAAAGCTTAAATTAGACAAAACAGCCAGCATATAAAGATTAGCTCTACTTAAAAAAGCCTAAAAAACTGAAAAATAGCCTAAATTAGCTAAAGCAGCTAGCATGTAGCTGAAATATTAGCTAAACTCCAAAATAGCCTAAAAAATCTTAGTAAATGCCAAAATAGTCCAAAAAGCTATCAGAATTAAAATTTTAAAACTTTAAAACTGTAACTTTTTACCATAATTATGAATAATAAAAAATGCAGGAATATTATTCCAGAATAAATCAACTTAAACCTTAAATAACTTTCAATATTTTACTTTCTTATAAATGAGCGCAAGATAACATCGGGTCAATAATAACAATAAATAAAATGATCTGGAGGGCCGGATAGAATAACCTGGAGGGCCGGCTCCGGCCCCCGGGCCTTGACTTTGACACATGTGGTGTAGGCACTGAAACAGTTTCAAAACTTCTGATTCTGCCCTGGAAAAAAAATCCCAAATGGTCCCATCCCTAAACATAGTTTGAATAGTTTAAATTTCTACAAAGCAACAATTTGTTTTCTTGGTCAGCTGTTACTGTAGAAGAGATCGATTTCTCTTAAAATAATTCTTCTGCATTTCAGACTAAATGAGTCACTTTTTAAAAATTCAAGTAGAATCATCTCTAATCCAGGCGTTCTTTTCAAACAGAGCTTTCTATCTGGAGAAGTCCAACCTCCCGACGGACTCGAACTCCACGGCGATGAAGATAGACCAGGTAAATCTTCACGGACGCGTCCCAAAGCTTCTGCTTCAATCTTCATAGATTTGTTTTCTTTAGCCTGAGAATTCATTTTGATCTTCTGACAAAAGTCAATCTCTTGATATCATGTTGTGACTGAATATAAATGCAAGCACAGATACTGGGCCTTGAAGTTAGAGACCTCCAACCAAGCATTTCCAAAGTAAGGTCAACTGAAAACCCCACTACCTTCACGAGACCCCCCACACCACCCTTAACTCTGACTAACTTTAACACGTCGGCGTTTTTAGAGTCAGAAACTGACCGTAGCTGAAATGGAGTCCTGTTGTTTAAACTGAACAAATGTAACTCTGAAATAGAGTTTAGTCTGCAGATTCTCATCGTTTGTCAAAGAAATTTGATCCTCTTTGTGTTTGATTGATGTTTTTGTCATTGTTTTGTTGTTTTTCATCTAACTTTTCAGTCACTACATTTGATAAGAACTCTACTACAGAACTTAGCAGTAGTGAAAGTAGCTTATTTAGATGAAAATCTTTGTTCTAAAATCTTCTCATTTCATGTGACTGTGTGCTTCCTGTCACAGCTGCTGCGCCCCCTCAACACGCTGGACGACCTCTGTCGACTGATGCAGTCCTACGTCAACGTGCGCCCCACGTCCCAGGGTCACCCGTCGGGCGTCAGCGTGCTGTGCGTGTCCTCGGAGCTGTGCAACCGGCTGGGAGCCTGTCACATCACCATGTGCGGCACAGGCATGCAGAGGTCAGTGCGGCTGCTCGGGAGCTCCATCAGTGTTTGTTCCAGAAGACCCTGCGGTGCTAAAGACGCTTCTGTGTGCAGGTGCACTCTGAGCGTCACTCTGGAGCAGGCCATGATCCTGGCCAGGAACCACGGCCTCATTCCCCGCTGCATCATGCAGACCGTGGACATCATGAGGAAGCAGGTGAAAGTCACAGCAGCAAACACGGGTCTACACTGAGTGCAGTCGTGGAATTTTAGTTTGTCTAGGATTGATTGATCATGAACTGTAAATAATCATTCTATTTTAATCTACATATTTTAACCTCATAATTGCCGTGAAAAAGCCTCATTTAGATGAAAATGTCTCATTTTACAAATACAACAAAAAACTGGATAAATTACGTTCTTTATTATAACAGACTTCCATCTTTACTTTTACACAATCTAACACACGTGTCAAAGTCAAGGCCCGGGGGCCAAATCCGGCCCTCCAGATCATTTTATTTTATTGTTATTAATGGCCTGATGGTATTTTGGGCTCATTTCTAACTTGTATAATTTTGACAAAATATATTTTTAAGGAGAGTAAAATATTGAAAGTTATTTAAGGTTTAAGTTGATTTATTCTGGAATAATATTCCTGCCTTTTTAGAATTCACATTTATGTTAAAAAGTTACAGTTTTAAAGTTTTAAAATTGTCATTCTGCAGCTTTTTGGACTATTTTGGCATTTACTAAGATTTTTAGACTATTTTGAAGTTTTGCTATTTTTTCCTGCTACATGCTAGCACTTTTGACTAAACTAAGTTTTTTAAGTTAATTTGGCATTTAGCTAATATTTTAGCTTGCTATCAACTTCAGCGTTTTCAGCTATTAATTTCAGCATCTTCAGCGGCATAATTCAGCTTAAAGCATTCACACTAGAATTATCACAGGAAATGCTATATATGTAGTTCATAATGATGTTAAAAAGCTACAATTTTAAAGTTTTAAAAATGTAGTTTTAGAGTGTTCAATACATGTTTATCTGACCTCCGGTGTGTTTTGGATTTTGCCCCCTGTCTGATTGAGTTTGACACTCCTGATACAGGTGGAATTTTTTTTCAATCTCAAGCAAAAGACACTTTTTACTGTGATGTTTTATTGAAAATCTCGACTTTTCATTTGAGCAGATTTTATTCTAACAGGTTCTATTTTGCTTGATGTTATTCACACATGTTTTAAATGCGATCAGCACAAAAACTGATAGAAATTCATGTAACAGGAGCAGCCAAAATGCACATTACTGCATGTTGGCCGCGTGTTTTAACTGCACCCAAGGCTAAATATAGTTGTTGTAATAAGAGGTACTTGTTGTTTTTCGGGGTATTTTAAGGGGTAATTGTAAAAAAAATGAAAGCTTACCAAGATAAAACATTTTGAGCACCATGTATTTTCAGCTTTCAAAAAAAGATCAATCAAGACAAAAGTTCAGCTCTAGCTGTACGCATGTAGAAAATTACCTTACTTTTTATTACTTTTTACTTCCAAAAAGGAAGACAAAGCCTCAAAATCAATCACAGTATTCAGAATATCAAGAATACTCTGAAACATTCTGGTTTTAGACTGAATCAGATCAGTGTCTTTTCCTTCCAAAGCCTCCACTCCTCCAGCAGACGGAGTTCTCTGCAGCTGTTTATTTGCTTGTATAGTTCACTCTCTATAAGTACTCCTCATTTTAAAACCTCAGGAGAGGATGATGCTCAACCAGAGCATCATGGTGCTGTTTGTGATTTGTGGAGCTGATCGAATCCTCTCTTGTCTCAGGGAGCTCGAGTGGAGCTGTCTGCTAAGAATCTGAAGGTAATGGACCAGATGCCTCCGTCAGCTCCAAGGTACGCCGTCATTTCCAGTCGCCCTGGCTCGTGTCTGTGGTACACGGAGCACAGATTCCTCTCACCTGAAGCTCTGTTTCTGCAGGCTTTTCCGGCTGTGTCTGCCGCCGTCAGACGGAGAACTGTAGAACTTCAGATCATGGCAGACGAGGGTGCAGCTCGCCTCATTTCCTCCCTCAGAGAGTCCCTGCCAATAACACAGCAACTGACCACACCCCAAACATCTGCGTGAAGACCACGGCGGTCTCCTCTGCACTGATGAACGACTGAAGCATCTCCTGATCGGTTCTCCTCCTCATATCAGCGACTCCACAGCTGATGAAAAGTTTCCCCAAATGAGTTCTCAGCTGAGCGCATCGTTAACTGTATTAACCAAACTACCTGTAGCTGACCGTCGTCTTAAATCCAGATGTTTTCTACTTTGCCTCGGACTGCAAGCTCTGGAGCTTTCCCTCTGAGCGCTGGTGTTCCCCAGGGCTCAGCGTTCGGACCTCGACTGAAGTAGCACACTTGAATAGGCTGGTGTCGGTTGGCTGGATGAGTAGATTTAGAGGGAAGGTGGAAGTGGGACTGAAGGGCGGACGGAAGGAAAAGATTTCCCCTCGGCTTGTTGCATGTGGTTACTGTGCAATTACTGTAGGTTTAGCGTGAGTACTGTATTACTGCATCATATGAAGGATCCTCGATATTTATTGTGTCCAGAAGGAGCTTGCTTAGACTTTGTCAGGTATTAAAGATCTAAAGTCATTCCAGCTGCATATTGAACAGTATTTAAAGACCAACGGCAGGACAGTTATTTTTTATTTTTAGATGAACCTGCCTGTCTGTGTATTTAATTTTATTTAAATGTGAGGAATTTGATTATGTCAGAATTTATCATCAGGGACTGAAAGAAATGGAAAAGCTAAAAAAAAAAGCAGAATCAGGACTGAAGTTTCTAAAACAAACTAAACGACGGGTTTTGATATTTAATCACGTGTTAAATTATTAATATTTTAATTGAATTCTGCTAGTTTTGTTAACTGAAAATTCCTCTGACTTTTAAACGGACTTTTACCTTTTGTGTTGCAGCAGTTGCTACAGGAACTGCGTTGATTGTTACGGTCAGTGTTAGCTGAAAGTAGGATGAGGTGAACAAAGGGACAGTAGCTGTGCTTTCATTTTATGTGTGCGTGGGACACCTTACGCTATATATTCTATTGGATTATTTTTATGGAAATAATATAGTTCTATGAAGCGTTTTGTATTTGCATGGGAGCAGAAGCTGCCTCTGTCTGGAGCACAGCCTCACCGACGACTGTTACAGAAGAACTCCATCCCCAGAGCGTCTGCGGCCGCTCGGCGTTCTTCAGAAATCACTTTTAATTTATTGAAAAGGTTCAAATGAACGCGCGGGAAAAAGAACCACTGCAAACTCTTCATCTGTCCGATTGCATCCTCCTCTATATCTGAACCCGATGTCATGTATATATATTACTGCTGCAGCATTACATATCATAAAGTAGTGGTTTCGTGATGACAGAGGCACAGGCCACGCCTCTTATTTGCATTATTCTAATGTTTCTTTAATGTACATAATTGACCTTCAGTTTTATGTTGCTTGAAAACAACTGTACAAAGGCTTTTGGACGAATCTTTCTAAATTGATCATTGTAAATGGAATCCTAACAAGTTAGTGAATAAATAAAATGTTCTCAGTTTGATTGTTTTTGCCTTCCAGGCGGTTATTTCGAGTCTCGTCTCTGGATCCAGGACTGCTGGATCACCTGTGAGCAGAAGATTCCTCCTGTCTCTTTTTTTAATCTCAGGGATCCTGTGTGGATCACATTTTATTGGATACGCTTTTTATCTAAATCATAGGGCTATGAAAGTTGACGCACGCGATTAATAGAACGTAATGAATGCGTTAATCAGGCGTCCTCCGCGCAGCTGTGAGATCAGCGCAATAAAACTCCGTCTAAGATAAACTTTTTTTACATTCTGTGATTATTTGTATTTATTAAATTAAAGAGATAATACAACACTTGTTTGTAGTTTTTGGACAAAAGCGATCTTTTATTTTAATAAACAAGATGAAGAACGAAAGTCCATCTGACAGCTGTAATGCAGCATCAGTGCACCCGCGATGGGGGGCGGAGCCAAACAGAGCTGTCTGCTATTAGAAATCCAAAGAGGAAACCGATTATTTTTTTATTTTGGGATGAGGAATTTTCTAAAATTACGAGCACCAGTGTTGTCTGAAAATTGTAGAAACTCTGCAGTTCTCCATGAAAGTCCCGCCCACCAACGTCACAGGAGGCGAGCAGTTCAGAGTGGACAGACACGCCCCCACCTGTGTAGGTTGACATCTGACATGTAATCCAGCTGGATCAAAATTCTCCCCAAAAAATTGTCTGTATTATTTTCACAGACACAATAAAGAAAATCTATGAGAAAAAAATAAATTCCAGGAAAAATGTCACAGCAGTGAGAAATTCTTATTTTTTGGTCTGGCTGGTGTGACTTAGTTTATTTCTTTGTTTATTTTGTTGTTTTTAAAAAATTTCAACTAAAACTTTCATTCTATGTTTATAACAGTTTGTTAAACAGTTTTGGAGTTTGACAGCAAAACGAATCCCATTTTTCCAGAAGGAATTTTCTGTTTTTGCGTGTGTGTGAATATAACATGAAAAAATGACTGAATAAATCTAGTTTTACATAAGAGGTTGTGCTGATTAAAATGATACCAAATAAGCAGGAGATTCTCTTTTAAATTGAAAATACTGAAAATTCAAATCTAGACAAAAACTGAGTTTTAGACCCTAGGTTCCAAAGAGTTAAATATAGGCGTTCTAAATGTACAACTTTGCGTGAGATTTCATTTTATGATGTAACTAAAAAAAAAAAAAGCGATTAATCGCGATTATTTTTTTCCAGATTTGGGATCAATTCGGTAAGTTTTTTTTTTGTTTGATTCCCGGCTCTAATATATAATACACATCACTGAGATGTTTAAAAACTTGTTCAGAAGTTGCTGACTTATGTACAGCAGCGCAAAAAAGTATTTAGTTCGCCACTAATGATGCAAGTTCTCCCATTTAACGTCCCACTTCGATCATCTTCTGATCTTTTTCAGTGTTCCAGTGGTCTTTTAGCTAAGATAATGCTAAATTTGAGCTAAATTTAAAAAACAAAAAGTCAATTTCAATGACAAAGTTTCTGTAAAGCGGCAGGAATTTATTAGACATTCACCTTTGATTTGTGGACAGCTGTCTTCACCAGGTCACCTTATCTGGAATTATCCCTTAGATCAGGGCTGCTCATTCCTGGTCCTGGAGAGCGGTTTTCCAGATCTCCCTGTACTACTTGCTGCTGATTACCTGGAGCAGGTGTGTTCATACAATCAGAATGTGGAGACTTCTGACTGAAGTAATCAGCAGCTGGCAGAGCAGATCTAAAACAGGTCGAGTGGTAGATCTGGAGGACCAGGAATGGGCAGCCCTGACTTTGATAATAGTTATAGATAAAAAAAATGTATTAATGCAATGAAAAAATAAAATGTCTTTTGTTATTTTTTTCATGATTAACACAATAATTTGATTCCTAGTTTTGAGGCCATAAAGCTATGTATTTATAAAATGTAGCTTTTAAATATTTTTGAATTACAGCGGTGAATGTCTTATTCTGTATATTATTTATTTGTTTTTTACTTTAGACAGAAGTACATAAAAGTTCCTCTCAAAAAAACATACAAAACTACATTTTTTTAATGAACCGTAAGCATTTTTCTTCAAGCCAGAGAGCCACAATGTGGGGCTGCAGGAGCTGCATGTGTCTCTGGAGCCTCAGGTTGCATTATGATGGAAGGCTCCAGGTCTCACTTGGCCCCATCCATCCTTTCATCCTGTCAGTCGTCCTGTCCTTTTTGCAGAAAGGTACCCCCAAACCATGATGGTTCTACCCCCATGCTTCACTGTGGGTATAGTTTTCTTTGGATTCATCTCGTCACATAAGTGGCCCTCAGTGACACTAATACTTCTTAATTCTTTTTGCTCCTATTATGGGGTTCCATTTGTAAATCTGCAAAGTCAAATTTTAACATCAATGTTTTTGGGTATTTAGCATATTTTAGGGAGAAAAAACGGATTTTGTTTTTCAAATGCATATTTTCCGCCTTTCAATTAATGTATTTATAAATGTTACATTTACTAGCTAAATATTTAGGTAACTAAATATTTCATTTTAGGTTTAATATTTATTTTAAAATTATCTATTTGGCTTACAAACTAAATATATAATTTTATGAAATATAATATTTAGTTTGCACATTAAATATTTATTTCCAATCTAAATATTTATTTTCCAAGCTAAGTATTTAAGTTTTGTAAGTAAATATTTAGTTTGGAGTTAAATATTTCGTTCTCTTACTAAATATTTATTTAAAAAGATCAAAGCATTTAATTCTAAAGTATTTAATTAAAAAAATGTAACTAAAAAACTAAATACTTAGCTAAAAACTTTTTTAGCTTAGATCTAAACATTTAGTTTTATACTAAATGTTTTACTAAAAACTAAATATTCCGTTAAAATGAAATATTTAGTTACAAAATTTGAATATTTAGTTTGGAGTTAAATATTTAATTCTCTTACTGGATATTTAGTTTTTAACTAAATATTTATTTTGGATCCAAGCATTTAGTTTTAAGCTAAATATTTAATTCAAAACTAAATAAATATTGAGTAAAAAAAATAAGATTTAGATACAAAACTTTGGTACTTGGTTTGGATTTACATTTCTAAATTCCCTTTTCTAAATATTTAGTTAAAAACAAAGTTTGGAGTTAAATTTTTAATTCTTTTACTAAATATTTGGTTAAAAATTAAATATTTAGCTTGGATCTAAATACTTAGTTTTAAACTAAATATTTTATTCAAAACTAAATATTTTGTAACTAAATAAATACATATTTAGTTACAAAACTTAAATATTTAGTTTAGAAAATAAATATTTTGATTAGATATTAATATTTAATGTGTAAACAAAATATTTAATTTAGTAAAATTAAATATTTAGTTTGGAAAATAAATATATAATTTCAAAATAAGTATTTATCTTAAATTAAATATTTAGCTTGCTAACTAAATATTTAGTTATTAAATGTAAGATTAATAAATCCAATGATTTAAAGGGTGAAAATATGTATTTGAAAAACAAAACTTGTTTTTTCTCCTAAAATATGCTAACATCTGAAAACATTGATGTTAAAATTTTACTTTGCAGATTTACAAACAACATCCATATCCACGGCATTCTGGTGATTTAGTTTGTTAACCATCAGAACCACAACGTATCTGAAATGTGTTTTATCAAATGAAAACCTTCTATAAAATGAGAGTTTTGATCTCACATTTCCATGAGTAGAAGTTCACTCTATTGATGGATCATCTGGACAGATGCTGCTGTTTGGATCATGACATAACCACAGTGGCTGTGGAAGGGCAGAGCTGATGCGGACCCCCCTCCTGCCGGGAGGGGGTCAGCCGCCTGCATCCAGTGTGATTGCATTAGGCTTCCTCAGAGCGACCGGCGCCGACTGCACTCCCCAGCAGCGCGTGCACGCCCCCCTCAGCCCCGGTGATGCATCCCCGCAGCAAGGGCACGCACAACTCCCGCGCAGAGTCCCGCCGACTTTAGGATGGTGCAGAAGCCTCTGAACGGGGGGGTGTACCCAGCTCAAGCCGAGGAGAAGAAGCACAAAGTGGGGTTCGTGGGCTTGGACCCGGGGGCTCCCGACTCCAGCAGGGATGGGGCGCTGCTCATTGCGGGCTCGGAGAGCTCCAAGCGGGGTAGCATCCTCAGCAGACCGAGGTCCAGCGTCTCCGCCGGGAGACCCCGACCGTCCAAGAAGAACGCCAGCTACCGGAAGCTGCAGAATTTCCTTTACAATGCGCTGGAGAGACCGCGCGGATGGGCGTTCATCTACCACGCTTATGTGTGAGTGCTTCCGACCAAACATGTTGAGACTGCGTCCAGGCCCCCGGGGGGGACGGTGGAGTTGTGGCGCATTGGAGCGTCGGCTGCTGATGATAGGAGGGGCGGCAGAGAAGCTGTCACAGCTGGATTTTTAGGTTGAAACGTGCAGAGATGGAGGTTTCATTGATTGGACTTCCGGTATGCTGCGGCAGGTTTCAGCACCCGGACTGCTGGACAGCTCCGGACAGCCTCCCCACTTTTGCTAATTACTCCATGGGTGCAGTCAGTCAGTCAGTCAGTCAGTCAGCTGCTGGTGCACATTACACAGCAGAAAGAAGCCTTTAGTTTCTCCTCAGAGAGGATCTCCAGTGATGTTTGCTGCAGGAATGATTCCCTAAGCAGATTTCAGAGAACAGTTCTAAAAAGTTCTCCATCACAAACCTTAGTTTTGACATTCCTTTGCATGCATGCAAACTCAACCTTGTTGGAGTTTTGCACATTCCCTGTGCAGCTCCTGAAGATGAAATATTCATGGTGTGCTCAGCTAACAGATGTAATCTCTGGAAGGAAGAAGCCTGACTTTCTCCAGTCCAATGATACTGCACATTTGGTGGGGAGTGAGGTGAAATGGCCACAGCAATAAGAAATTCACTGAGCACAGCAAGTTGACTCCTTTGGGACAGCCAGTGAGTGTGTGCGTTAATGTGAAGCCACATGCACGTTGGTACGTGTACTCTGAGGTTTTAAATATTAACGGAACAGCGTTACAGTTAACTGAAACTGAGCTTTTACTGTTGACTCTGTCAGGAGGGCGACCACACGTTTTTCTCTTTAGCGCTGGGTGGTATATTTAAAAAAACGATGAGATTTTACTAATCTTTGTCACAGCAAGCCTTTGTGCAGTGAAGGAACCTGCAGTAGTGAAGCAGCTGTGACTCTTTAATCCATTTGTGAATTCTTTGCATTATTCAGGCGCCACACTTCATTTAATCTGCTGCGATTTCCTTCTAGACGGATGTATTATAAAATGGATTCCAGTCTCACTGGACCTGCTTCTCCTTTAAAATCCTCTTTTCCTTAAATCACACGTGTTAAAGTCAAGGCCCGGGGGCCGGATCCGGCCCTCCAGATCATTTTATTTTATTGTTATTAATGACCTGATGTTATCTGCGCTCATGTCTAACTTTTATAATTTTGACAAAATATATTTTTATGGAGAGTAAAATATTGAAAGTTAATTAAGGTTTAAGTTGATTTATTCTAGAATAATATTCCTGCTTTTTATTATTCATAATTATGTTAAAAAGTTTTAAAATGTTAAAAGTTGGATTTATGGTAGCGTTTTGTACTATTTTGGCATTTACTAAATTATTTAGACTGTTTTTGGAGTTCATCTATTATTTCAGCTACATGCTACCTGTTTTGGTTCATTTTTGGTTGTTTTTCCATTTTTTAGGCAGTTTTGGAGTTTAGTTAATATTTTACAAACATGCTAGCTGTTTTGGCTAATTTAGGTTTTAAAAAAAGTTTTTGAGGCTGTTTTGGAGTTAAACTAATATTTACATGATAGTTGTTTTGGATAATTTAGGCTTTTTCATCTTTTTTTGGCTATTTTGAAGTTACGTTTTTTTTTTAGCTTCATGCTTGCTGTTTTGCCCCAACCTAGTCTTTTTTCTTTAGTTATTTTGGGCTAATTTAGTATGTAGCTAATATTTTAGACTCAGTTTCCGTGTTTTCATCTATCAGCTTCAGAGTTTTTAGCTATCAATTTCAGCATCTTCAGCAGCCAAATTCATCTTACAGCATTCATACTATCATTATTACAGGTAATGCTATATATCTACTTCATAATTATGTTAAAAAGTTGTGGTTTTAAAGATTTAAAATATAGCTTTAGTGTTCCCGCGACCTAAGGTGTGTTTGGATTTTGGCCCCTTTGGCGATTGAGTTTGACACCCCTGTTGTAAACAAAGATGCATCTGATGTCTCTGGCGCCTTAAACCTTTTTCTGTCTGATCTTAAAGATGTTTTTGTGTTCTCGACTGTATCTGTGAAGACACCGGAGTGCATATGTTGCACTCGCTCATGTTTCATTTAGCTCCTCCATCTTTTCTCCTTTGCTCACGTTGAGCAGCATCAGTTCTGTCACTGGTCCAACATCAGCAAAGGAGAAAAGTTTGTCAGGTTCACAGCCAAGGACGATCCTGCTTGTGGATATATGCCTCAAACTTATATCAGGCTGATGATGGACTATTAACAAGATTGTTTTTCATAAAAAGATGTTTTTTGAGATGCAAATTTGAACTAGGAAAAGTTATTTTTGCCACTTTTTATTGACACAAAGAGATGCTAAAATAAATCCTCTCACTGCAGAGGAGCAGTCTGGGCTCTGATCTTCTTCCTGTCTGATCAGCAGTCTGACTGATGAGGGAAAGATGAGTCTTTGTTGCTTCACAAACTGAAATGTGTCCGTTGTTAAACTAATTTCAAACACGAGGAAGAAAAACTGCAGAAGATAGAGCCTAATCAATCAGTGAAAACCGTTTTTTTCCGTTGAGGAGATTCTGGGAGACGCATTGAGGACATGATCCAGTTCTGCTGTTCTGCTGAGCTGGCCAGATGAAGACAAACCGGAGAAGAAATGAGGCAAGGACAGCAGCAGACGGACGCTGGCTGCCAGCCTGCTGGGTTGTGATGGAGGGTTCGTTTCAGGAGATGAACCAGGACTGAGGGAGATCCATGCTAAGGCTTGTTTGGATGAAAAAAACTTTAAAAACTGTCTCATGAACCTCCAGCTCATTGGTATCAATGCTGTTTTCACCTCTCTGTAATGTGGAATGAATGAATTTTTACCCTCAAACTAGTGGTAGAAAATGACTGAACAGATTAACACAAACTGACCTGAGTTACTTTTAGGGAAGACATGCTCTTATTTTGAAATTCCTCTTTTAATCAAAACATTATAAAACTTTAGGAAAAAAGTAACTTTTTTTTTCAATTTGTTGACTTGTTAACCTTTTTTCTCCTTAAATAGCCTGTCGGGCTGCACATCCTGTGGTGTTTGAACAATTCTCTGTCTCTCTTTTGATCTACATCAAAGCGTTCTAAATATTTTTTTAAAATTATGATGATGCTGTTTTTAACCAAAATAAAAAAAAAAGTTTTTTCTAGGAAAAACTAAAACGTTTCTGCTGAGCAGCAGGAGTTCATGAGAAATTCACCTTTCAGTTGCGATCAGTTGTTGCTTGGACCATTGGTGCCTTCACTTCCCATCATCCCTCTGTTTACACTCACTCCTGCTAGCTGACAGCTCCTCACACCTCCAGCCAAACACTAGCGGTGCAGCAAGTCGTTTACAGCAGGGGTTCCCAAACCTTTGATTGTGAGGGCCACATAACTGTTTTCCTCTCTAACAGAAAAGGTGTAACAATCACAGTCTAAACGTAAACATTTACGGTTTTCCAGAAAGCCACGCAAAGCCAAACTTAAAATAATTCATTCCTGTTATCTTCATAGAAAAAAAGTTATACTAAAACATTTTAAAAACTAGATATATAACATTACCTGAGATAATCCCAGAGTGAATGTTATAAACTCAATCTGTCCGCTGAAGATGCTAGTGCTGATAGCTGAAGATGCTGAAGTTGATAGCTGAAAACGCTGAAGGTGATAGCTAGCTACAATATTAGCGAAATGCCAAATTAGCCTAAAAAACAGAAAAAAAAAAATCTAAATTAGCTAAAACAGCTAGCCTGGGGCTAAATTATTAGCTAAACCTCAAAATAATCTATCAATTTCTGCATCTTCAGTCAGACTTTTTCAAGTCTTTTAGGCTGATTTAGAATTAGGCTCATATTTTAGCGAAATGCTAACTGTTTTGGGTAATTTAGTTTTTTTTCCCAGTTTTTTAGGGTTTTTTTTTAAGTTTAGCTGGTCTGAACTCTGGACCAGCTTCCTGCTGGAAGCATTTAGTTTTCCTCAGATTTTCTTTACAAATTCTGCAGAATATTTTCTGACTTTGTTTTCAATTTTGATCAGATTTTTGAAGGCGTTGATGGATGGACTTAATGCATTGCTCAGTTTGGCGCGTTCACACTGGATGTTAATCTGGATTAACTGCCCCCTCAACCAAGTGGTAGATCACTTTTAGAAAACATAGTTTTAAAAACATTGATTGTGAGAAGGTTTCGCTATTACTTCCTTTAGTTCAGGAGTCAACCTCAGGCTCCGGAGACCCATGTGGCTCCTCTGTCCCTCTACTGTCGCTCTCTGGTTAAAAAAAAAAATGTTTTTAATTTTTTATGTTTCTGCAGTGTAAAAATAAGTAAATAAACAAGTTAAGTAACTCAAACTTTGTTCAACTTGTTCATAAACAGTTATCATTTATCACAAGTCGAACTAAAACACTGAGATTTTTTTGGGCCGAGTTCCACAGAATTTCAGTTTGGAGACAATAAGCACAACCAAGATTTTTATTTATATTTGAAGAAATGTAAGAATTTTACGTCTGAATTATGGTTGAGAAATACAGTAAAGGTAAAAAAAAAGCTTTGATTTTATTTTGGTTGGTTAGATTTACACATTTCTGACTGAGATATACCACAAAACAGAAGTTATTTAGTTTATTTTTTTATCGTTGCCATCGTCACACTATCTACCACTGCTAAATTTGCTAAACCTTTCGTGACACCGGGTGTCTTTTCAAAATTCACATTTTGAAAAAATCAACAATGTTTTCTTTGTCCAAAACTAACCTGAACAGCATCTAAAAAGGGTTGAAGGTTGCAGACTCCTGATCTATGCAATAAGCAGCAGAAAAAAAATAAATCAAATTGATTTTGTCTTGGTGGGTGGTAAAAGGGTTAAAGCTAAAGATAGTTTAGACAAAACTCACTAAGCTGATGGTAATAATACTTTACAGTGAACTTTTAGTAATGTTGTGTGCCTTCTTTCTCCTCTGTTCTTGCATTTCCTGACTGACATGATGCAGCAGCACTAACAGGGTCACTGCATGGAGTTGTTAAATAGATCTCTCAACAGAAGAAAAGTGCCCCAGAAAGCCAGAAATTCCCCGGATAGCAGCAGCAGTGGATGCAGTGCTGGCTGCTGCTCTTTCCCTCTTCACTCCGTTTGATGATAAATCTTTTTTCTCCCTCCTTGAGTTTGTCGCAGTTTAAATTTAGCATGATGAGTTTGTCTGGACGGGCAGTGTTGTGCTGAGCCGGGCAAATCAATGTTCCTCTATCTGCAGCTCGGGAGGAAATGCAAGCTTTTCTGCTTCCGACAACCGTCTCCTTTAATTTGATTGATCGGCCGGCTGATGCTCTCTCTCAGGCAACAGGTAGACGTGTGCGTGTCGTGGCCTGTTGTCAGCTCCTGTGGGCTTTCCTAAACTTACAGCCCCGTTTTCAGTCGGCAGTGCACGTTAACACGCTGTCTGGTCACTCTGCCTGCTGCTTTAGTGAAGTCTATGAATCCACTGGAAGAAAATAAGAAAATCCTTCAAGCAAACTGGAAAATTCACCAGAAACTATTAAGCTATTTGAAGAACATCAGATAGAAATGATGGCGTAGAGTGTTTCCTAAAGTTTGGATTTTGAAAACTGTAGAGAAGTTTCTAAAACGTTCTAAAATAAATGACTGTGGAAGAAGTGATCAAAGTTTGGTCTTGATTCATAAATAAACATGCATTTTTGGAATAATACATTTAGATTAAGCAGATTTAGCTTCTTTTGTTACAAAAAGAGAAAAGATGAAGATGAGATAAAGAAACTTTATAGACCAGGGAGGTCAAACTCAATCACACACGGGGCCAAAATCCAAAACACACCTTAGGTTGCGGGCCGAAGAGGATAAACATTTATTGAACAAACTAAAACTACATTTTTAAAACTTTAAAACTGTAACTTCTTAACTTAACTATGAACTAGATATAGAACATTACCTGTGATAATACTAGTATGAATGCTGTAAGCTGAATTTGGCTGCTGAAGATGCTGAAGCTGATAGCTGAACTTATTGAAGCTGATACCCAGCTAAAATATTAGCTAAATGCCAAAGTAGCTTAGAAAACAAAAAACAAACAACCAAAAAAAAATTAGAAATTATGTTGCTGAAAAAAATAGCTAAACTCCAAAATAGCCTAAAAAATCTTAGTAAATGCCAAACAGTCCAAAAAGCTGCAGAATGCCAATTTTTAAAACTTTAAAACTGTAACTTTTTAACATAATTATGAATAATGAAAAAAGCAGGAATATTATTCCAGAACAAATCAACTTTTAAATATTTTTCAATATTTTACTCTCCATTAAAATATATTTTGTCAAAATTATTGAAGTTAGAAATGAGCGTAAGATAACATCGGGTCATTAATAATAATATGCGAATCAGACCATAGACCCGAGGGCCAGATCCGGCCCCCGGGTCTCGACTTTAACACGTAATTTAGGTCCTTACTTGAGGAATTTGACCCTCCGAGCAGACATCTATAATAAAATAACTAAAATATGTACACCATCAATTTGAAGATCATCTCTGGCACCGATGATGGATAATTCGGTGTTACAGCGTGAGGCAGGAAGGATCTCCTGCAGTCGTTGTTGTGCAGTGAAGAAGAGCTCAGGATTATCCATGATGGATAAGAGTTTGTCTCCGTCACTGCTTGTGTTTTTTTATATAATTCTCATATCTGCTGAAGATAGTTTTAGTATTAGCATTTAAACTAAAAAGCAAAAGATTGTAGTTTTATTAATAGAAGATATTTTGGAAATAAACTAACTTTTTTTTGTCTTTCATCTGCTTTAGCCGTCCTGAGTAATCTAGAATTCACTGAAATTCATAGATTGTCTAGATTTCTTTGTGTACATTTCTATCTTTGCTCGATAAAATGAGGGATGAAGAGGTTTTCCCACAGAAACGATGGTACACAGTCAAAATGTTTCTCTCTTATATTAATGTGAGCGAGCTCATCAGATTTTGATGGAAGATAAAACTGCAAACATGATGAAATCACTAACTATCCATCAGTGTCATTGGGTTCATTGAGGGTGAACATTAAACATTAGCTTTAAATGAAAAATTAATTTAGCAGAATGATCTCTTTGTATGATATCATAATTATAAGGAATTTGGAGATTTAGGAAAAACACAGAGAAATGATCAATTTTAAGATGTTTTTAAATGAAAGTCCAGAGGAATATTCAGAACTTTTACTAGAGGATGGACACTTTTTGGATAAAGTGAGTTTTGTTTGTCACATGAACCTGTAAACAGGATTCTTTAAGCAGTTTCAGTGTGACTGAAGTATCGATGGAGTCTAAAATATCTACGTGTCCGTACCCTGATTTTATTTGATCCATAACTTTACAAAGCAAATTTCTTCTCAAGAGTCGTTTCTGGCTGTCAAAATTCTTTTTAACATCTATGATGATAACAGTGAGTCACATGAAGAAACTGAGCATGTTCCCCAACATTTCAGAACCAAAGCGATGCTGTCACCAGGAGTGGCAGCTTTTACCTGCAGCGGCCTCGTCACGCTGAAGCTGCTGCAGTTACCGGATGGAGAGCTTCAGTTTTTTCGTTTCCAGAGGCAAATTCTGTCCCCTTCCCTCTTCAGCTAATGGCCTCATTACTGAGAGCTGATGAGCTCAGCAAGGGTCTGAGTCTCAGGAAAGATTTGCAGCTCAACTCTCAACCATCAGCCTCTTTCTCTGTGACCCAAACGTCTATTTTAGGAACATCATTAGGATTATTTCAAAGTAAAAACACTCACCTTCAGGTGGCGTCATACATGTCGGAATGATGAAGTCGATCAGGTGGATTGTGTTGTTCTTCTGTTCAAAAGCTGCGTGTGTAGAGCTGGGTATCCATTATAATTTACAGAAACGATTCGATTCACAAGAGCCTGAATTGATTTGATTCTGATTTTTTTTTTATTCATCAATTCAATTTAAACTTTGAGTTTACACATTTAGACACATTTGTTTAGAAATATATTAATAATCCACTATATGTTTTGAATATATTTATATTCTGCGACAGACTGGCGACCTGTCCAGGGTGAACCCCGCCTTCGCCCATCAGTAGCCGGGATAGGCTCCAGCACCCCCGCGACCCCGAAAGGGAAGAAGCGGACAAGAAGATGAATGATATATTTATATGAATCTGATCCAGTTCACATACTGTAAATGTATCAGTGAAATAATGAGATTGTTAATATCATCCAGTGTTACATGGATTCTCTAAAGGAGAAGTTCTAACTAAAATGTTCAGATCATTAACATTGGAAACATTGTTCTGCTTCTCCTGGAGGACGTTTCAGTTTGGACACTAGGTGGAGATCGCGCTGTGGAAGTAAACTTAATTCCAGAAGAAGAAGAAAGTATGAGGAAAATACAATTTTTTAGATCACAAATGGTTAATTTAAAAAAATATTTCCTTAAGATTGTTTGGAAAATTAATTCCTGTGAGTTTATAAAGATGTTCATTTAGTCAAAAATGTATGTTTAGGTCAACCTAGCGTTAGCATTAGACGCCCTAAGGGAAATTCCATTAAACATTAGCGTCAAGCTAGCAGACTTTAGCTTCAT
>NC_050518.1:26822490-26867139 GCF_002922805.2 Oryzias melastigma
AGATTGTTTGGAAAATTAATTCCTGTGAGTTTATATAGATGTTCATTTAGTCAAAAATGTATGTTTAGGTCAACCTAGCGTTAGCATTAGCCGTCCTAAGGGAAATTCCATTAAATGTTAGCGTCAAGCTAGCAGACTTTAGCTTCATGTGCTAAATCGATTTATATTTTTTATGAATCAATTATCTATTAAGCTTAAATCATTTCAGATCGATTAATCCATTTTATTTACCCTACCCTAAACATGTTTGACACAAATAAAAAAGCAGCAAATCCAGCAGGAAGTTATTTACTGATGGAAATGATTGTCCCACCCTCACTTTGTCCAGAACAAAGACCCAGCGTAAGAAACCGTGCACAGAAGAGGCAAAACTATTTAAAAAACGTTTTTCAAACATTTATTATGTTATTATTTTATTATTTATTAATTTAAAACAAAACTTTTGGTTTTCTGTTAGTATTTTTAGAGTTTGGGTACTTTTAGTAAAAGAACTAATGTAAAATAATGTTTACGTAAACTACATCATAACAATATTGTTAAATTAATATTTATAACGTTCTGTTTTTTTATTGTTAATTATCATCACATGTAACTTACTTTTTCTTTATTTTTAAAGTAAAAGTCACACCAAGAGCATGAATTAGAGACAATACAGGGACATGTAACATCCAGATAACTATTTTTGATGAATTTGAACCCAGAAAACTGACATGAGCTGCACCGCTGCAGGTCATCACTTTGCCAAAACCTTCCTAGCTGGATCACACAGAAAAGAAGCAGGTGGAAGATGAAGGAGGTCACTGAGGAGAGTTGATCAGCTCTGCGGTTTAACTTCTGCTACTTTTGATAACATCAAGAAAAGTTCTATGTGTCTCGTTTAGGAAAAATAAATGAATACGTTTAAGAAGAAGCCATAAATAACCCTGAACTGCAGCTCTTCTGGACTCTTCCTGGTCTGCTCGGTGTGGTAAACGAGTCCAGTGCAGTAAAGTGGTTTCAGCGTGGTGCTCTCTCATCAGGTTTCAGTGTGGCAGGAGCTGCACGCTCCCACAGGAACTCCTGGAACAGCAGAGAAATGTGCAGCAGTAACAAACATGCTTTTTTCATCAATGGAAGCACAGAGCCCTGCAGAAATGCTGCAGCTTCAGATCCAGGAACACAAATACGACCTCTAAATGTAAAATTCACACAAAAAACCACACGATTACACACACTTTGACAAAGTGCGAGCTTTGAGTAAAAGCTGTGTCGGTGCTGGAGAGCTGCTTTTCTGTCCAGCTCTGACGTTGGACCGCTGAAGTCATCAATCATGTATGAGAGGCTAAAAACAAGACAGGATTTAAAAGAAAACAAAAATAAACTCGGCAGCTGCTTTGTCAGACTGATAAAGACTTTGGTATCTGACGAAAATCGTATGGGATCAGCTGATAAGAGAGGATTCACAGAAAAATGCACAGGCTAATTATTTAAAACTTAAAGTGTCATGTTCTGTTTGTTTTGTGTTACTTTATCAGTTTTTATCCTTTGCTCTGGTGCAGGCTGCTGTGACTCAAGAGAAACTAGCTGCAGGTATTATGGCGGCTGTAATGGCGCATAGACCGGATGGATCCAATGGATGTCCAACAGAAGTTAAGACTTAGACTTTGCTTTATTAATCCCTTTGGGATGGCACCCTTGGGGAAATTAAAGTTAAACGGCGTCTTGAACACACCCGTTAAAATCCTTAAACCAGGGGTGTCAACCTCAATCACACAGGGGGCCAGAATCCAAAACACACCTTAGGTCGCGGGCCGAACAGGATAAACATTTATTGAACACTTTAAACTACATTTTTAAAACTTTAAAACTGTTACTTTGTATTTATATATATTTTTTTATTTATTTTTTTTTTTACTTGTCCTGTCCAACAGATGTGGGCTGAGAGCCTCTAGTGTTGGTCAGATTTTACTGTCACAACAGGAGTTTATTGAGTATAAACCCCTGTTGTATTTAATGGTAAACGTTTCTTATATTGATTATGTTTATATTTATGAACTAGATATATAGCATTACCTGCAATAATGCTAGTGTGAATGGTGTGAGCCAAATTTGCCCATTGAAGATGCTGAAATGTATAGTTAAAAATGCTGAATCTGATGGCTGAAAATGCTGAAGCTGATAGCCAGCTAATATATTAGCTAAATGCCAAGTTAGCCCGAGAAAAAGAAAAAAACTTAGGTTAGCCAAAACAGATTGTATGTAGCTGAAAAATAGCCTAAAAATTGGGTTAAAAAGCCTAAATTAGCCAAAACAGCTAGCATGTAAATATTAGCCTAACTCCAAATAGTCCTTGACTTTGACACATGTGCCTTAAAGCCTCAAACTGGACGCTATCTAGTTTAGTAAGAGAAGATTGTGAAGCTGGACCATATACAACCCAGCCAAAGTACAATGTCGCTCTGACAAAGCCCTGTGTAGATTCTTTTCAATGACAGTCTATCTACACCCCAATCCCTTCCTACTAAGCATCTCATCATATTTTGTACCTTTTTGCACATATCCACGGTATGATCGATATGTAGATTCCATGTTAGCTTTTCATCTAAAACAGTCCAAAATATCTAACACTCTGAATTTGTTCTAAATCTTTACTGTACAATTTTAGTGTCAAATTATGCCCCAACTTCCTTCTAGAAAAGACCATCACTTTTGTTTTCTCCACAGAAAATTTAAAACCCCACATATTGGCCCGATCTTTTACTTTTTTAATCCCATCTGGTTCTTTCCTAAACACATAATCCAAATGTCTGCCCCTCATCCAAATAGCACCATCATCTGCAAACAGAGAACCACCCACCCCACCCTCAATCCCTTCAAACATAACATGTATCATTATTCAAAACACCAATGGACTGATGATGCTTCCTTGTGGGGTCCCATTTTCTATGGCAACTTTCAAAGAATATTGTCCACCTACTTTGACTTCAGTTGTGCTCTCTCTCAAGAAGTATTTAAGTCATTCATATATGTATGTTCCTATAAACGTTGACCCAACTTTATCAACAAGCCCTCCCTCCACTTCATGTCGTATGCTTTCTCAATACCAAAAATACACCCACTTTCTTTGTTCACTTGGGCTGTCATAGTGTCATATTGTAGACACAGAACTGGATCTAAAGTTCTCCTACCTTTTCAACAGCCACTCTGCAACAAATTATTCCTGTCCAGATAATATATCAGTCGTTAGAAGGGTAGAAGTTAATGCAATCAGCCTGTAATTTTCAGGGTTAGATTTGTCTTTGGAATCATGATTGCCTCCTTCCGTGCCATTGGTAACCTACCTTCTTCCCAAATTTTGTTGCACATTTCTAACAATATATCCTTAATAGAGAAACATATACGATCTTTACTTGGGGCTGATTCTTTAATCTTATGTAAAGTCCTATTCAACTGTTCTAGTAAAAGAGACATTCAACAAATGATCAGTGAAACCTCCTTCAAACATTCGGTCATTATTCCCCAACAGTTCCTCTCGTCTCAGCTGTCCTGCTCCTGCTCTTCCCACATTGTCAGTACTGTGCACTCTGCCAAATCTCATTGCCATCATTTCTGCTTTATCTTTGTCTGATTTCACTGTACAGTCTCCATGCTTTAAAACCAGGTATCCATAATCTCTCTTAATACCATTCATCTTTCTAATTGTTCCCCACATATTATTTATGTATATTTGTCGACCGATTGTATTACAAAACGCCCTCCAATATTCTCTCTTAGTGGTTTTGATTGTTCTTCTGGCACTAGCTTGTAATCTTTTATACACCAGTAGGTTATGAAAACAATGATTTAACCTTAACAGTTTCAAAGCTTTGTTCCTAGATTTTATTACTTTAGTATAATCCTCTGTCCACCACGGCACAATTCTGCGTCTCCTCCCTCCTTTGCTTGTGTCGCTGCCCTCAGAAGTATTTCACAGACATTGCTGTCAAAGTTATCAACCCCTGGTGGAATACTAAGCTTTTGAAGTTCCATATCACATATATGGCCAAACAATCCACTCCCATGTTGATAAGGATGGGAAAAGCATCACTACCAACTGTAGTCTCTCTTATCACTTCTCAAGAACATCTCCCTGATATAGAAGTTGATGCTGTTGTCAAATCAACAGTTGACTCGTTTCCTGATTGAGCATTGAGTCTGGTCCCAGTTCCACCATTGAAACAGACTAAATTTACCCTCTATAAAGTCCTCACTCAGTCTCCCATTATCATCATTTCTAATCCCCCACACGGTGTTGTGTGCATTAAAATCTCCACGCAACCAAATATTATCCACCATGAATGTTCTAAGTTTTTGTAAGTTCTCATGGCTTTTTACAGGGGTTGTAAAAATGTGCGATGACAGTACTACCACCCTTAGTATAAAGTTCAACTATTATATATTCCAGGTCAGCAGCTATTTTCAAAAGCCTATATTGCATTTCCTCCTTTAGAAATATTACACATCCCCTCTCCTCTGTTCTTCTGATACTCCTGTACCCTGTCAACACAAAGTCTAATGCCGACTTAAGCCACGATTCCTGTTTACAAATAACATCCGGTTTCACTTTTAAATCATTTATATAACCTTTAAATTCCTGCCCATTGGCAGTAAAGCTTCTGCCATTCCACTGTAGGATCCACCGTTTGTTCTCTCCATCGAGTTCAAGCCTTTAATTCACTTGTTCACAGGATCCATTTTTTATCCCCAATAATTTTTCAGCTCCTTTACAATGATCTTAATTTTCTCAGTTTTGTGTTTCACTTGATCCGTACCGTTTATAACATAGTCCATAAATATGGCGTTAAATTTCCGCCATATGTCCCCCACGAATGTATATCAAACTCCACGCACACAAGGAGCGTTCTACGGGACAGACTCCACGCCCGCTCCTCTACTCCTCCACGCTGGTGAAACCTCTTCTCCCGCTCGTGGGAGTATTCTTACGCTCCTAAAACTGGTTCCGCCCCTCACGGAGGACTGTGCGCTCGTGGAGCTTCTCGTGTGAAACTCAACAGTGAAGGAAAAAAAACCCCCCGGAAATTCCCACAATTCATTCGTTTTCCAAAATGAAAAGAGGGAGAAAGGACTGCTTTATTGATTTATCAATTTCTAAACCACTTTAGTAAAACTAATCATTTTTGATGTTCCCATGTTTTAAAAATCAAAAATGAAGCAAACACATAATGAATGTTTAAATTCATTTTCTAAGAAAAGTGTTGGATCACGGGGAAAACACGAAAAGAGAACTAACAGAAAATACATTTAAACGTTCAGTATGTGTTTGCTTCATTTTTATTTTTTCTTAAAATGGGAACATAAAAAATGATTTGTTTAATATAATAGTTAGAGAAGTTTAACGATTGATAAATCAATAAAGCAGTCCTTATTCTCCCAATTTCATTTTTAGTTTTAACTTGAAAAATGAAAGATACGCAGGTATTTCTGTTTTTTTTCTTTTTTTAATCCTCTACCGTTGAGTTTCATTTGTGTGCGCAGGAGAAGCTCCACGAGACCCACAGTCCTCCACAAGGGGGCGGAACTAGTTTTTGGAGCGAGCACCAGAGGTCACACGAGCGTAAGAATACTCCCACGAGAGCGGAGAAGAGGTTTCACCAGCGCGGAGGAATAAAAACGTTAGCTTATCCACTGTCACTTCCTCACTTTCTTCTTTTTCCCTAAACCTCACATTAGTGACATAGTTCTGGGAATAAGGAGTTCCACTCTGCAGCTTTTAACCGCCTCAGCATGGGTGATGTAGTGTGAAGTCTTACCCTGTGGTCACCTCCACAGTTACCACACTTCTCTTCAGCTGTGACTGCACAGTCTTCTATTTTATGTTCCCCTCCTCACCTCTGCTGACCCCTACAAACTGCTGCTACGTGTCCGAATCTTTGACACTTAAAAAATGTAAAGGAGTTGGTACGTAAGGCCTGACCATGAAGCACAAACAACCTACTTTCATTTTGTGGGGGAAGTTGCTTCCCACAAACTCTGTTAACACAAACATCAACTCTTTCCCCGTTCACCATTCTCGTGAGCCTTTTCAACCTGTTCACTCTCCTCCCTGAATACTTCACTTCAGTTTCTCTAGATCCTCATCCACCGGTATGCCAGATATTACTCCCCGCGTCACGTTCCTCCCTCCCAACACAACTTTCCTTCAAATACTGTCGACGTGCATAATTTTGTGTTGCATTTCCACATTTACAGATGAGGAGCAAACTGCCATCCCTCAACATTCTTGCTAAGACTACATCACCAATCTTCCTCTTGATTTCTTTAGAGAGTACCATGGGACTGAGGGACACTGGCGTCTTCTTCCCTAAATTTAAGAATCACATTAAACTCTTCTGTCACCACCTTTCTTCTGAAAACCCTTTATCATCATCCGTGCTGTTCTCCTCCAACCCTCTTTTATCCCCTTAGCTGGCGTACTAACTTTCTTTTTACCCTTCCATGCAAGACTGGCGTTCAATCTTTGAAATCCACATCCCCATCCTCTTCCGTCCCACGACCAGCCATTCTGACCCAGTCCCAACTGCCAATTCCATTTTTGACTTTCTTCCTCCTAGAACTTTGGATTTCAGATTACCCAAAACAGCACCGCTCCTTAAAACGTCCGGGTCCCCAGCTGGGTGCCTCTCCTGTGACTCCGCCCTTTCTCCTGTGGATCCTGCTAATCAGTCACAGCTGCCTGCAGTGCAGTAATTAGGTTTTGTATATAAGGTTCTCTGCTGGAGCTCTCTGTGTTGGCTTGTTTTGTGTGCTGGCCTGATGTCCTTGTTAATATGTGGTTTTGTAAATGAAAGCCCTTGGACTCGTCCACTAATGAGCTTGTGACTCTTTCTGCATCTGGGGTTCCTCCTGCCTGCCTAACCGTAACACAAAGATATGTTGAATCTCTAGATATGGTCTCACTCTATTTGATTGGATAAAAATAATTGTTTGATGTTTAGTACAACTGAAAGTCTGTTTTCTGTAAAAAAAAAATGCATTAGCAATCCACATCCTTTTATGGGAAAATGAAAAAACAATCTTTATGGATAATAACTTTGTAAAGGAATCTCCTCTGAGAGTGCTCTCACATCTCTTTGTGAGAGTTTCAGTAAATGAAATCTGAGTTAAAATGCGTTTTGCTGGTGATCAGCTCATTCCCTTCTACTGAAAAAGGCTTTCTGCTGCTTTTTTTAAACTCCTGCAGATGGGAGTTTGATCAGGTTCTCTGCACTTTGGATTTGTTCCAAAAGTCTAAAGTAAGTCACAGGAGCCGTGGCTCTTGGTCCTCAGAGCACAAGCTGTCCTTCATCAACAGGCTGTTGGAGCGATGATGCTCTGAGGACATCCAGACCTTTTCAGCCTCACATCAGTCTGCTGATTCAAACACAACGTGACTCAACAATCAGATCTAACCGCTGCGGATGTTTACTCCAATAAATTTACCAGGAAGCATCAATAATGAGCGCCGTAGAATAGTTTCAGTGGTTGAAAGGAGGACATGGAGGAAACCCGGCATGGTGGAATGAGGATCGGCTCACACACACATTGATGGTTTTGTCAGTGATGTTATTCCCCACTGTGCAATCTCAGCTTATTGGATTTCCTGGACAGTTGTGTACAAACATGTTCAACCCATCTTCATTCAGGGTTCTTTCACTAGCATGAGAGAGCAGGTTTTCACCTCGACATCTAAAGCAGGCGTGTCAAACTCCATCGCACAACGGGCCAAAACACACCTTAGTTCACGGGATAAACATTTATTGAACACTCTAAAACTTCATTTTTAAAATTTTAACCGGTGTCTTTTTAACATAATAATGAACTACATATATAACATTACCTGTGATAATGCTAGTGTGAATGCTGGAAGAGGAATTTGGCTACTGAAGATGTGAAATTGATAGCTAAAAATGCTGAAGCTGATAGCCAGCTAAAATATTAGCTAAATGCCAAATTAGCCTAAAAAACAACAACAAAAAACGTAGGTTAACCAAAGGAGCTAGCATGAAGCTGAAAAAAATAGCTAAACTTCAGAATATCCTAAAAAGCTGAAAAAAGCCTATAGTTAGTCAAAACAGCTAGCCAATAGCTAAAATAGTAGCTCAACTCCAAAACAGCCTAAAGATATTTTGTAAATGCCAAAATAGTCCAAAAAGCTAGCAGAATGCCATTTTTAAAACTTTAAAACCATAACTTTTTAACATAATTATGAATAATAAAAAAGCAGGAGTATTATTCCAGAATAAATCAACTTAAACCTTAAACAACTTTCAATGTTTTACTCACCATAAAAATATATTTTGTCAGAATTATACCAATTAAAAATAAGCGCAAGATAACATTGGGTCATTAATAACAATAAAATATAATCGTGTGAAGGGCCGGATCCGGCCCCCGGGCCTTGACTTTAACACGTGATCGACAAGATTCTTCAGACGATGTAATTCCAAACCTGGGTTAAAACTCATCACTCATTTAATGTTGTAACTGCTTCTTTTGTTGTTTTGTCTTCCAGCTTCTTCTTGGTTTTCTCCTGCCTCATTCTCTCAGTTTTTGCCACCATCCGAGAGTTTAAAGACAGTTCAGAGAACGCTCTGTACATCCTGGTAGGTAACACTTTTTAAACTGAATCAGAAACATGTTTAACCCTTTCACACCAGAGCTCCAGTGTTTATGCTCTTTAAATTACTGCATTTTTTAATTGTTAACACGATCAACTTATTCTGAAGGAGAAAATTGTCTCACGCTGCTGTTAACAGTTAAAAAGATACAGTATGTTAAAGATTTTTTTGGTGTCATTTTTCTTCTGAAAGAGAACAAATGTAATAAAAAATTATTTAGTTTTTACATTTCTGAGTATTTCTCCTTTTAAATCAAAGTGTCTTGGACAGACTCTGTTTGAATGAATGATCTTCTTTCCATCAACAGCTCTGCTGCACATGCACTAAACCCTCATCTGTTCCTAGTGTCTAGTTCAGGTTCTGGAGAAGAGAAGATGGTATCTTCACATTGACTGCAGTCAAATGAGCCGCCGTTCACATTTCTGTGGTCAAATCAGCATCACTGGATTTTTGGTGTGAGTTTCATCCAATACTTACGGTAGCAGGACTGAGAACGCTGGAAAATCTCCACCAGACTCCACGGAGCTTCTTGATGTGACCACGGAAATGTGAACGGCGGCTCATTTGACCGCAGTTGGAAAGGATTGTAAATCAATGAAAGAGCATTTTGATGTTAGCTTTGATTATTTTATCAAGAACTCTGAGAAACCAATGATTGAATGTATTGATCACAGTCAATAAACATTGGAGAATTAGCTAAAAGAGTCTTTGGTGAACTGGAAGGAGAAAGAATCAGGATTTTGGAGGAAGTTCTGTCCATGAAGATCTTCACTTCCTCGTCCAGCTGACATCCGGATCAGAACCATACGGCTGGACATTACCCAGATTGATGGATGTTTTGATGGAGCAGTGATGAAGATTTATGCTAGAGAGACACAGAGCTATCATAATCAGACGGGGGGGATCTGGGGCGGAGGTACTCAGTTCAGCTCCAAAAGCCACGCCCCCTCAGAGGAGATTTTGGACACAGAGGCTTCAGATCAACATGAAAAATGTATTTTTAATACATTTAGGTTTGGGATTTTTAATAAAACTTCATAATCATCATTAAAACACGACTGGGAAATTTTTTTTGAATAAATAGATTGTTATAGGGGGACTTTAAGCGTCATCGCCGACGCCTCAGGTGTTAAGGGGTTCATCCCACTGCATTTATGTACTTTGCCGTCATTGTCAGTCAGCTGTTGGAACTTATGAATGGTCCACGTTGAACCCGTTGGTTTTGATTTGCTCCACAGGAAATCGTGACGATTGTGGTGTTCGGGGTGGAGTACATCGTCAGGATCTGGGCTGCGGGATGCTGCTGTCGCTACAGAGGATGGAGGGGGAGGCTGAAGTTTGCCCGGAAACCCTTCTGTGTCATAGGTCAGAACATGCGGACATTCAGGTTTAACAAATGATCTCAGTCATAAGGAAAATAAATGTGTGTATTTCTTGTGTATTATTCAGTGATAATATCTGAAAACTGGACTGAGAGGGCCCACTCCCCTTGGCGTTCCAAACAGGAAGTGGCTCCAAGAAGCCAAAATCCCAAACTCTTCCATAGAGAAATAAACAGCTGTTACTCAGTCGTTCTATTGGTCAGAATAACCAGTTAGGTTTTTCCAGTTATAAACTGACCAATCAGATGCCTCAATAAAAGTAGGTGGAGCTTCCTGGCCTCCACGGCAAACGTTCAAAACGTTTGACAGACTTTGTGTAGCCTGCTTTCTAATGTTAGGGGTGTGGCCTTCAAACAAGCTCAAATAACTCAGACTGACTGACCAATCACTGCTTACTCATGACGTCTGGTTCCAACATGGCGGTGTCTGAATGGTGAAAAAATGGCGATTGAATTGACTTCACATTCCATGATGACATCACACTAGTTGTCGCATTCAGTTGCTGGTACTGATTCAGAAGTTTGATGTCAGCGTCCCTCTCAGTGTCTTAATGATGCTTTTTGCATCTCTGGTCTTTCCAGACATCATGGTGTTGATTGCCTCCGTGTCTGTGCTGGCCGCCGGATCTCAGGGGAACGTTTTTGCCACGTCGGCCATCAGAAGTCTGAGGTTCCTGCAGATCCTGCGGATGCTGCGCATGGACCGGCGTGGAGGCACCTGGAAGTTACTGGGATCTGTAGTTTACGCCCACAGCAAGGTGATTGTGTGTGTCTGCAGCCATCCTGCGTTTCCGATTAGAACTCCGGTCTGTGCTGAGTTTGCAGGTTCTCTCAGTGGGTGTTAATCCTCCAGCTTCTTCTAGAAACATGTCACTATTTGGTTGGTGACTCTAAGCAGGATGATATGGTGGGGATGTAAAAGATGGGTATTGAAAAATCGATCAGGCAGTGGGAGTAACAGCAGTATCGCTTAGGGATATTAAGAACAGATATGTATTGTAGGAGCTAAAAGTCTAGAAACTGAGTAGGTATTCTGACACTTAGAGCTACTGCGATGTGTGATTCCAGATAGACCTGGATTGATGCACTTAGCTGGATGTTGTTTCCCTGTACGATGCAAACAATAGAAGTCTTTCACTCCAATAATCATCTATTAAAATAGTTGACGACTAATTTATAGTTGATTAGTCGTTACTTTATATTATATGGAGTCAGAGTGTAGTAAAGTTGAACAAAGTTGTGAGTGTTTAGCACCAAAAAATGTACTTTTTGAGCAAAACATGCCCCATAGGAAATCAATGAAAAAGTCTTCAAATTAAAACATTTTAAGTAGATTAGAAACAAAACTTTAAATATATTCATGGGCTATGTTTTCATCTTTTAGAGTAATTTAAAAAAAATTGAATTTAGCTAATATTTTAGCAACATGCTAACGTTTTTGGCTAATTTAGTTTACTGAGGAATTTTTGGCTATTTTGGAGTTTAGCTAGTTTAGCTAATGATGGTTAAGATCCACATCCACTTTGCACATGACCCGATTAGTTGACTAATTGGAAAAAATAATCGGTGATTATTCGACTATTAAAATAATCGTTTGTGGCCGCGCTACACTCTGATCACTTTTGCAATTAATCTGTCATTTTTTTATTTACATAACTGATAGGGATTTGACTTATTTTGCTTTATTTTTCTCTGTTTTATTTCTACCCTCTGTGTCCTTTTATGTGCATGCAAACAAAAAGACGTCCAATCATAAGTTTGCTTTTCCAAGTCAATACCTGAATCCATTTCTCTGTCAAATGCTGTGTATTATTATTTAAAGCTTTAAATGCCAGATGAAAAATAAATATTCAGATTTGAGTGTTTTTGGTATCGCTAAAAAGTTAGTTGAATCCTTTATGTATTGATTCGTGGACCATGTATCGAGATGCGTATCGAATTGTGTGAGAGGGAAGGATCGAACACCCCTAGAGTAAGGATGAAACCCTGGTCACATGACCGACCTTTCTTCTCCTGCAGACATCTCGCATCAGTCGTCACTAAACCTTATGGGACATCCTTTCTTCTGCAGTGTTTCCTCTACCCACGCTCTCCTTGTCAAGACATTCTTTTAGTTTAATACGCCCTGAAATTGGATCATTTGCTCGTCTGATAAGCCGTGGAAAATGTGTTGATCCGACAGGAAGTGTGTGGAGTTGAGGGAAATAAAAACATTTATGAAGCCCTCCATTCCACTCTCAGGCCAGGAGACTCTCGTAATCATGTCCAACATTATTAGAGGCCGCCTGATTTCAGCAGTCAGCAGAGGTTCCGCTGTCACCTTCCAGACAGATCCTTGATAACACTTCATTATTTCAGGCTCCCTGATGCCGCCTGTGTTTGTGCTCCCTGCAGGAGCTCATCACAGCCTGGTACATCGGATTCCTGTGCCTCATTCTGGCTTCATTCCTGGTCTATTCTGTGGAAAAGGAGTCGAATGAAGAGTTTGAGACCTACGCTGATGCTCTGTGGTGGGGGCTGGTAAGACCAATGAAAACCAAACAGAGCGTTACGCCACTCATTATTTCTAGTAAATGTAAAGGATGCTTGTTCTGTAAAGCTAGTGTTGTGTTTCTTTGATTTTTAGATCAAACATTCTGCACCACGATTCTAAAATTTAACACAGATCTACTTTTTCTACTCATTTTTATTTCGTTTTAACCAGATCACGCTCACCACCATCGGCTACGGCGATAAAGTCCCCAAAACCTGGAATGGGCGTCTGCTGGGGGCCGCGTTCAGCATGATAGGCGTGGCCTTCTTTGCTCTTCCTGCTGTAAGTATGAGCACTTGAATTCATCCAACCAACTGTTTGAATGTTTCATTTATCTAAGACTCTTAAAACAGCGAATGCAGAGTAATTTAAAGCTCAGGAATCAATCAAAGATATCCATATCGCTCTTTTCAACTGCAGACAGTTCTATCGAGTTACTGTTATTTAAAACATGGCAGAGATAATTAGAAAGCTCCACAGTTGCAGCGTTTTCAGGCCTCACAAAAGTGATTGATAATCCTTAAAAAGGCTTTACTGTTTAAACTCCGGAAGTTTCTGCTCTCCACCAGCCTTTCAGAATGCTCTCAGATGCTTTGATGTTTCTCCTGGTCGGTTTCTTCATCATGTTTGATGGTTTGTGGTTGCAGAAGAAGAAACTCCATCTGGAGGTTTCTATGGGGAATGGGATCACTGACTGATCAGTGAGACCTGGAGAATTGTCTTTCTGGCAAACAGACGTTAGGACAGTCTGTCGGGGAAGAAAGAAGAAACGTTTTTTCAGTTAAAACTATCTCTGTGTTTTCATTTTGATGGTAAATTTGCCAGATTGCTGGATTTATTGAGGAAGATAACCCTTCCTCTGGTCTAGTCCTGAAGACTCCACATCACCTCCATCCTCACACAAGTCAAGATTGTCACTTGATAGCTCTACTCTTTTCTAGTTTTATACAACTAGATTTTTAACAACTTCAGTCTTCGTCTTTTAAAGTCTTTTAAAGTTGCCCACAGGCGACTTTAATCCCCGAGTTGCAGCAACGAGCAGAGTTGAACATGGCACCGAAGAAAAATTTTGAAGCTGATTTGGCAGAGCTCAAAACAGCGTTAGCTGAAATACAAGCTAAGCTAACTCCTGTTCTTCTGCATGATGCTAAGCTAGCAGCGCTATTGGAGCTTGAATCTAAACTATCACCGCTGCTACAACTCCTGGAAGATTTCCATCAAGAAAAGGCACGTAATGAACAACGAGATAATCCCCAAGATCTCCTGGAGAGAAGGATGCCTGACATGGATCAACAAGCACGATGAATAATGTGATTCTCACGGGACTTCAACTACAACCCCGGGTGCGGCCGGGTGCTACCAGCGCTAGCAGGGATGCTAACGGAGCTGCGATGAAAGCTAACCTGACTGCGGAGGATCAAGTTGGAGTATTTCTCGCTTCTGTCTTCGCCCATTCTTGTTTACTATTTAGACCTGGATGTTTTATGATGTTGTTTCCCTCTGTTACCATCTTCTTTTTTCTCTTAATCCCCCCCCTTTACACCCCTCCCCACCTTCTTCTTTTCCGTCCGGTCCAACAAAACAAAAACAAAACATAATCAATATAAATAAAGTTTAGCATTGAATACAACAGGGGTTTATACTCAATAAATCCCTGTTGTGACAGTAAGATCTGCCCAACACTAGAGGCTCTCAGCCCACATCTGTTGGCTCAGCTGTTGGACAGGACAAGTAAAAAAAAAAAGTTGGAGCATTTCTTGCATCTAAAGGGATTTCCTTGGAGCTAAATACTGTTGAGGTCTGTTATCCGCTTCCTCGGAGAAAGAATACGGATAAACCAGCGATCCTGATCAGGTGAAACAACTCAAACACCTGAGGGGGTCTGTGTCTTTCTAAACGATCATCTTTGTAAATATGACACTGATCTGGCGAAGCACGTGAGGCTCCTACGATTGAGGAAACTGATCCACAGCACGTGGATTCTGAACTCCAGAATCTTTGTGAAACCACTCGGACAACCGGACCAGACGAAGCCGAAATAAAATCCATGAAAGACTTTGAGAACTGTGGGATTACGCATGTTTGAACTTCTAATTCAAGCAAAATGTGAAATATGAACTCAAAAAACCGCTGAAGGTGAACTATGACCAGATTCTGAGCTGCTGAGACCTTCACAGTCTTTCAGTTATAACAACGAAGAACGATTACGTGGCCTTAAACTTGTTCCTAAGCTGTGATGTAGCATTTATTCTGCTCAGATTCCTGATCCTTTTCTTTCCAACTTATTATTTTTTGTGTATTATAATCATTCTTTGATTAATACAATCTGCACAAATTGTATATATTTTTTCTCTTTTTAAATTAGAATATTTTGATTTTTTTCTCCATTAACTAATGAAGATAATTTTCTATTTCTATAATCATTCTTTGATAAATACAATCTGCACTAATTGTCTTTTTTAATGATAATATTTAGATTTTTACTGCATTAGCAAATGAAGATGATTTAATTATTACTTTTTGTATTATCATATTTCTTCGAATACAATCTGCACAAAGTGTCTTTTTTTCAATGAGAATATTAGATTATTGTTACTGATTAATATAAATGATTTGTTGTGGATGCTTTGAAATTTACATTAATGATATTAATGATCCTTAATATCCTAAATCTATAAATATTTCATATTAAGTCCTGAACCGGATATTGATAATTCATGTAGAGAAAATGGTCGAGTCGCGGTGGGATTATATAAGTTCGCTTCCTTCCACTCCCTTTCAAGTGATCTACTTGTGATTTATTAAGTGATATGTTATGTATTATGACCTGATTGCTTGAAATAAACCATTTCATTCATTCATTCATTCATTCATAGTTAGACTGTCCCGGTGTTATTGTGTAATCTGTGCCTCCTTAAGTAGAAGTAGGTGGGATTCAGCAGAGAAATGGATACGTGGAGATGCTGATGTTGGAGAACACTGCTGCAGCATCTTCTTATGCATATTCAGCGTGATCATTTGTTCATCTGCAGATCCTCTATCAATGCTCCTGCATCAGTTTGATCAAAGACGGTCTCAGTACTATTTGTTAGTTTGTTGATTTTGTTTTTTCTTTGTTGTTTCTCATGTTTAGATTTTAAGACAACTTCAGGGAAAATCTTTATTCATCATGGGATGCTTTGGATTGTGGAGTGGAACCAAACTGCAACCTTTAAAATAACCATTTAGTTTAGAGACCAGAACCCAACGAGAGACACAAAGTCTCACTTTATTACATGCATAACATCCATTTATGCATAAACGTCTGCTTGCACTTGGAGCTTCTCATCTTCAGTTGTGCAGAGGAGTTTTAAAGTTGTAGGGACTCTAGACTGTCACTGGAGACAAAGGCAGAGGAGGAGGAGGAGGAGGAAGATGGAGAATTGTAGAGACCGTGCAGGTCAGACAGATGGTTTCCTCACATGTGAATTAAAGACGGAGCCTCCAGTCAGCAGAAGAGGTGAAGCAGGTTGTTGTGACAGAAGATTCAGAGAACGGCTGGAGACAGACCTGTGTTTGCTGAAGCTTAAAAGCAAAGACAAAAAACAAAGAAAGATTTCTTAAAGTTTTCTGGAAGTGTTTCAGAAAGTATGAAATGACAAAGCAATCAAACGATAAAAGAACATTAAATCTGTGAGCCGGTAGTGTTCCAGGTTGTTAGTTTTATTATTTTCATTGTTTCATTGTTTCATTTATAGTGTTTTTTATTGTGATTTATTGTTTAGTGATTTTCTCTACATTTAAATTTTATGTTCAGCACTCTGGTTTCCTCTATAAGTGCTTTATAAACAATAAGTTGATTGATAAATCAAACATCTAAACGTAGACTTGATTATATTTCCCCTAAAAGAAAAAAAAAAAGTAAACTGATTTAATGTTTACCAAAAGAAACAGACTTAGTTCTATTGTTCTTTTATTTGTACCTAGTGTTTCATAGATGTATAATTTTGGACGCTCTTTATTTCTATTGAATGTTGATGCTATTTAAGGATGTTATTTAAGGTTTCTCTTAACCACCCCTGCTGTGAATTTCAGGGCATTTTAGGTTCTGGTTTTGCCCTGAAGGTTCAGGAGCAGCACAGACAGAAACATTTTGAAAAGAGGCGGAACCCTGCAGCTGGCTTCATCCAGGTGCACAAAACATCAATACATGTGAAAAAACAATGCTCTGTAATTTTGTGCCAAGACAGTATTTTTGTTTGATTTTTTTTAAGGCTGCTTGGAGGTTTTATGCGACCAACCTCTCACGCACAGACCTGCTGAGCACCTGGGAGTTTTACGAACAGACTGTGGCTCTGCCGATGTACAGGTGAGTGACGGACTCAAACTATTTCAGGATCTTCAGAGCGCAAAGGCACGTCCATGTCAGATTTATCATCTGTAAGCAAAATGGAGCGCTTAAGGCACATGTGTCAAAGTCAAGGCCCAGGGGCCAGATCCGGCCCTCCGGGTAATTCCATCCAGCCCTCCAGATCATTTTATTTTATTGTTATTAATGGCCCGATGTTATCTTGGGCTTATTTCTAATTTGTATAATTTTGACAGAATATATTTTTATGGAGAGTAAAATATTGAAAGTTATTTAAGGTTTAAGTTGATTTATTTTGGAATAATATTCCTGCATTTTTATTATTCACAATTATGTTCAAAAACTAAAGTTTTAAACTTTTAAAAAATGTTATTCTGCTAGCTTTTTTGACTATTTTGGCATTTACAAAGATTTTTTTTGTATATTTTCCAGTTTGGCTAATATTTCAGCTACATGCTAGCTGCTTTGGCTAATTTAGGCTTTTTCTGTTTTTTATGCTGTTTTTAAGTTTATCTTTCTTTTTTTGCTACATGCTAGCTGTTTTGACTAAAATAACCTAACATTTTAGCTGGGTATCAGCTTTAGTGTGTTCAGCTTTTATCTTCAGCGTTTTCAGCTATCAGCTTCAGTGTTTTTAGCTATAAAGTTCAGCATCTTCACCTAGCAGCATTAGCATCTTCAGCGGCCAAATTCAGCTTGCAGCATTCACACTAGAATTATTGCAGATAATGCTATTTATCTAGTTCATAATTATGTTAAAAAGTTATGGTTTTAAAGTTTTAAAAATGTCATTTTAGAGTGTCCAATAAATGTTTAACCTGTTTGACCTGCGACCTAAAGTGTGTTTTGGATTTCGGCGTCTTGTGCGATTGAGTTTGGCACTCCTTTGGTTGAACTCTGATCTCTTTCATCTGGTTAGATGCTACGGTCTGCTGTGAAAACCCCCACACTGATGTGGATTCTTGTCTGTTTAGTGATACTAATAACAGAATATTTGATCTGAGACTCTAAAATATATTCATATGTAAATGTTCCTAAAGTCATTTCAGTGGATCAACTCTTCTCGTGTTTGTCTCAGCGAACAATCAGTGATTTTTAATCTTAACTTGCTGCCTTCTCTTGACTGAATGATGGGGATGCTCTTTGTCTCTTCCCAGAATTATCCCCCCCCTGAATCAGATGGATCTGCTAAGGAATCTGAAGGGCAAGTCATTCAGGTACAAGTATTCAACCAAGACGGATTAAACATGTATGAGTAAGCACCTGCTGCTTTAATTTTTTCTGAATCTGTATCGGGAAAAACATGTTTTTGCTGACATCAGCACTATGAAGTTGTAGCAACAGAAGAAATGATGTTTGTTTGGGCTGATAAATTACCTGTCTAAAGGTTTACAAAGCATTCAGCAGATCATGTGATTCACCTGTGTGCACACACATCACATGTACACACACACGCACACACAGACAATAATGAATACAAAAATAAAAAAAACCTCTCGAAATTGCATTCAGCCTTAAGAGAGGCCAAACGTTCTAACAAGGCTTTCTAGATGAGGTCAATGATTGTACCACAAGTGGTTCTGGTAAGGTAATACACACACGTGCACGCGCTCACACGCACTGAGGATTTATTCTGATGCATTTATGGACCGTGAAAGGTCATGCTTTTGTCTGCATTAACAAACGCATTTGGAGGTGGGGGGGGGGGGTGAAGTGAGATCATGTCTAAAGAGACTCATGGGAAGATGAGCATTAAAGCACTCCTCCTATTGGAGCACTCTGAGTCACAGCGAGCGGAGCAGGAGGTCATTTCTGCCCACCGTTCTTGAATGATACAACTTCTAGCTAAATGTTTGCTTTGCTTTCCAAAAATGATGCGAAAGTTAGCTTCTGATTCGCGAGGACACTAAAGGAAATCCCCCTATTTCACATTTTCACTATTCAAATAAAAGTTTCACCAACAAAGCATAATGTAATCCAGGTTTGAGCAGTCTAGGTCCAACAGTTTTTAAACAGGACCTGGTCTTAGGTGGTCTAAGTCTGAAAAATAAAGTGGAATTGTTCCTTTAGTGGGCTGCACGGTGGCGCAGTGGTTAGCGCTCTCGCCTCACAGCAAGAAGGCCCCGGTTCGACTCCCAGCTGGGACCTTTCTGTGTGGAGTTTGCATGTTCTCCCCGTGCATGCGTGGGTTTTCACCGGGGACTCCGGCTTCCTCCCACCGTCCAAAAACATGCTTCATAGGTTCATTGGTGACTCTAAATTGTCCCTAGGTGTGAATGTAAAGGTGAATGTGTGTGTGATTGAGGCCCTGCGACAGACTGGAGACCTGTCCAGGGTGTACCCCGCCTTCGCCCATCAGTAGCCGGGATAGGCTCCGGCACCCCCGCGACCCCGAAAGGGATGAAGCGGTCAAGAAGATGGATGGATGTTCCTTTAGTGCACGTGTGAAAGTCAAGGCCCGGGGGCCGAATACGGCCCTCCAGATCATTTTATTTTATTGTTATTATTGACCCGATGTTATCTTACACTCATTTCTAACTTGCATAATTTTGACAAAATATATTTTAATGGAGAGTAAAATATTGAAAGTTATTTAAGGTTTAAGTTGATTTATTCTGGAATAATATTCCTGTCTCTTCATTATTCATAATTATGTTAAAAAGTTATGGTTTTAAAGTTTTAAAAATTGGCATTCTGCTAGCTTTTTGGGATATTTTGACATTTGATAAGATTTTTTTAGGCTTTTTGGAGTTTAGCTAATATTTCAGCTACATGCTAGCTGTTTTGGCTAAATAGGCTTTTCTTTTTAGGTATTTTAGTCTGTTTTAGGGTTAGGCTAATATTTAAACACTAGCTGTTTTGGCTAATTAGGCTTTTCTTTTTAAGTATTTAAGGTTTAAGGCTGTTTTAGGGTTAGGCTAATATTTAAACACTAGCTGTTTTGGCTAATTTAGTTTTTTTCTGGGTTTTTTTTGGATATTTTGTAGTTCAGTTATTTTTTTAAGCTACATTTTTAAGCTGTTTTTGATTTTTTTTTAGGCTAATTTGTCATTTTAGGTAATAATAATAGTAGCTATATATAGGCTTCAGCATTTTGGTGTTCTTTTTGTAGGATGTTTTGGAATTCAGCTAATTTTTCAGCTAAATGCAAGCTGCTTTAGCTAATTTAGTCTTTTTCCCAAATTTTTAAGCTATTTTGGAGTTAAGCTAATATTTTGGCTACATGCTAGCTGTTTTGGGTAACAAGGTTTTTGTTTTTTAGCTTTTTTAGGAAAATTTTTCATTTAACTAATATTTTAGCTGGCTATCAGCTTCAGCATTTTTAGCCATTAACTTCAGCGTTTTCAGTTATCAGCTTCAGTGTTTTTAGTTATTAATTTCAGCATCATCCGCTATCAGCACTAGCATCTTCAGCAGCCAAATTCAGCTTACAGCATTCACACTATGATTATCACAGGTAATGCTATGTATCTAGTTCATAATTATGTTAAAAAGTTACAGTTTTAAAGTTTTAAAACTGTAGTTTTAGAGAGTTCAATAAATGTTTCTCCTGTTTTGCCCTGTGACCTAAGGTGTGTTTTGGATTTTGGCCTCTTCTGTGATTGAGTTTGACACTCCTGCAGTAGCAGCTTCTCCATCAGCTGCAGCAAAATGCGGGTTATGGACAGAGTTTGACTCTCAGATCAGTTTGACACCCCTGCTTTAGTGCCCATGCGAATCAGAACTTGTGAATTGGAATCTAACTTCAGCTTTGTTTTCGAAAATGAAAATTTAATGTTTGAAAAATGTTTGAAAAGGAAACTTGAATGAGCTAATATCTCTTAACCTCACAAGAAAAAATATCCAGTCATTTTTTTTTTAATTCAGTAAAAACTACAATTCCCAGAGCCCGACTCCTTCACAGTTCGGTGTCACTGAAGCCACACGTCCTCTGTGGATAGCAAAGTGAGTTAACTCAGTGGTTTGAGAATATTCAGGTTTATAATTGTCCTCTACAGAAGACAAATTAGCATCACTGGTAGTCAGGCGGTTAAACTAAGAATAAAACATAATATAGACATGAACTTTTAGCTTTTTTTCAAGTTTTCTTTTTGTTTTTTGTAAATGTAGCTTTCTTTTCCACCTCTCCTGCTTCATGTTGTAAACTGACCATCATTCAACATGAAATCAGTTTTCTAAGGAGCTCACTTCCATTGCTTCGTTTCCCTCCACAGGAAGGAGTCTCAAACAGAAACCTCGCCCAGGTCTGTGAGCTGATTGCTTTTAAGCCCTTCTCATCTTCCTTTGGCTTCTCTTCAATTCTGCTCTTAGCTGCTGCTTAGCCACTCCTCTTGGAGAGTGTGTGTGTGTGTGTGTGAGCGTGCACCTTCCATGTGTGTGTGTGTGTGGACATGAACGTGGCTGTGCGATTTCAGAATGGTCACCCGCGTCTGCTCAAAGATCAGCTCCGGTTGGATGAGGCCTCACCAATCCGCTGTTCTTTGACCCTCTGGCTTTCAGCATCACCCAAGAAAACTCATTTGGAATTTGACCTCACTATTTCTTTTGTTCTTTACAAGGAAAATATGTGTAAATGATAAAAGTGTGGTAACACTTTAGGTAACCGTGCAGGTTTTCACCGCAGACTCTATAAATCATCTAAAGCTTATGATTATTCAGAAAACAGCTTTTGAAACAAACATATTTCTGATATAGCTGACAAGAAAAGGATGATAGGTAATAGTGTGGTTACACTAAAGTGTTACTTGCGTAGAGTTTGGCACATGCTCCTGTTCTGTGACTGTATCCACTGCTATTTTATCTTTTTGTGTCTCCTTTCCTGCCCACCACGCCAGTTATGAACATGCACACAAAGACAGACTTTGTGGGTGCTGCCCGAGAAACATTAGGTATATCTGCTGCACAGAAACTAATAACTGCACTGCAAGTTTGGCGTTTGTGTGAGAGTTTTTATTTTTAATTTTTATTTTTTCAAATGCAATTTAAGAATTCACAGGATAAAAAACCATTTCTATGGGTCAGTTTAAATAAAAAGTCGTTTTGTTGAGAGAAAAGGCTACTCGGCCTCATAAATGATGCAGATTTAACCTTTCATTTAAGATTCTGTCACAGTTGATTTATGGTTTCTGTTTAATAATGTCTTTATGCTCTTGATTTGCTTGCTGCCTTTTTGCCAAATCAGCCCTTAAAAACTGTGTTCAGCAGGCAATGTGCATATTGCTGAGAGCCGAGCAATTCCTGATTATCCGGCGGAGTATAGAGTGTGAGAATGAACCTTTTTTTGCACGCTTTGTTTTCATGTTTGCATAGAATGAGACCACAGCTCTTCCTTTTGAGACACAGGGCCACTTTGCTTCCATGCATGTGTGCTTGTTGTCTTCTGCCGCTTGCCTGACCTCCACTATGCTCGTTTGTGGACATGGCTCCTTCTGCTCTAGGAAGTTGCTCTTTTTCCTTTCCTCTGAGGTAAGATCAATCATCACATAATGTAGAATTCTACAGAATCCCCAAATGTATGCAAAAGTTAGGGTACACACATTTGACTATAAATAGATTTATAGTTATTTGCATAACAAAAACAAATTTGATGGTTCAGTTTCTTGCTTTGTTTCTTCTTAGTCGAAAGCCAAGTCTGAAGGAAAAGGTGTTTCCTAGTCCTTCCAAAGCCCCCGTTGGAAAAGGTACAGAAGATGGAGCTGAGGCGAGCCCCAGCAAGCCCTGGGGCTTCCCCGAGAAGAACCGAGGGCAGAAGCATGCCTTCAGAGTCCGGAGCGGAGCGGGTCGACAGAACTCGGAGGGTGAGGGAACCAGCAGGAACACGCTGTGATGAAGCAGCTTCTGAGAAAATCCTTGTTTGTTTCTGTTCAGCCAAGAACAAATCTCTGTAAAACCAGCCAAACATTCACCTCTGAGGCCGACAGCTCACTGGACTGTGACAGCTCATGACGTGGAGTACAACAGAACCGCGTCTCACTTTATGAACTCATTCCATTAGAACAAACAATGTAGACACAAAAAGAAGTATAGAAAGTACTTTTCTATAAATCTGTCAATCCTAAATGATCAAGCTTTTAAGGTTAATGTTCAAATTTGTTCACTGCATTTGACTCCTCCCCTGGGGGAGTGGTGAGCTGCAGACACAGCTGGGAAACGTTTGGTGGTTTAACCTCCTAATCTGACCCCTTAATGCTGCGTGTCACGCAGGGAGAAACTGGATCCCATTTGGCTTAACTCGGTCTGGATTTGAGCTAGGACTGACACGATTAGTCGACTAATCTTTGACTAATCGACAATTAAAATGGTTGACAAAAAATGTAATAGTCAGTTAGTCGTTAAGTTGTTTTATTTGGAGTCAGAGTGTAGTAAAGTTGAAAGATATAATGGAATTCTGTTAGCTTTTTGGGCTATTTTGGCATTTATGAAGGTTTTTTTAGGCTATTTTGAAGTTTAGCTAATATTTGAACTACATGCTAGCTAACTTAGGGTTTTGGATAATTTAGGGTTTTTTGTAGTTTTTTTAGGCTAATTTGACATTTAGCTAATATTTTAGCTGGCTATCAGCTTCAGTATCTTCAGCTAAGCTAATGATGGGAAATATGCTTACTTTACTTTATTGCGCATGACCCAATAAGTCGACTAATCGGAAAAAAACAATCAGTGATTAGTCCACTATTAAAATAATCGTTTGAGGCAGCACTACGCTGAACTCATGATCTTCCAGTCTCAGGTCAGACACTCCACCACAAGGCAACTGAGCTCTTACTTTAAATTCAGTGTTTTTTGTTTTTTTTTAGTGTTTCAGAAAAACAAAAAAACAAAGAAAACAAAAAACACAAACTTTGACTTCAACTATGATGTATTTGTTCATATTTCATGTAAACAAATCCAATATTTGAAATTTGTTTTCTTTTTAAACTTTATTTATTTTGGCTTTTTAGCTTTAGTTAAACCTCAAAGTCAAAGATAGGAACATTTCCAGCTTTGATTGATGTGCTGTCACTCCCCTGTTGTTTGTGCAGCTGCATGAGGACACGCAGCAGCAGCATCAGTTATTACACCAGAAAGGAAAAAAAACAAGACTTTCAGGAGATAAAATAAGAATAGAATAGAATAGAATAGAATAGAATGCCTATTTGTTAAGGTCCACAAGTATAATCAGATTAAAATACGTCAACATAATCAGTGTAAAAGGAAATGTATATAAATATAACATGAAGGTTTTGTGCACACAGTATGTTTAATACAGTAATTATGTAAAAATGTATAGTGCAGAGAAAATAATCAAAAATATAGAAATAGTAAACATGCACAGCACTTCTTAGTGCAAAATTGTTGTAAACAACAGAACAAAAATTCAATAATTTAAGTAGCTGCCAGACACACTGGTGCAACGCAACAGACAATCTCACAACGTGCGTCCCCCTATCCAAAACACACCTAAACATTTATTGAACTCTCTAAAACAGATGTTTTAAACCCTAAGTTTTAACATAATTGTAAACTAGATATATAGCATTACCTGTGATAATGATAGTGTGAATGCTGTAAGATGAATTTGGCCGCTGACGATTCTAGTGCTGATAGCTGAAAATGCTGAAATTGATAACTGAAATTATTGAAGCTGATAGCTAAAATCACTGAAGTTGATAACCGGCTAAAATATTGGCTAAAAAAAAAAAAAAACTTAGGTTGCCAAAGGAGCTAGCATGTAGCTGAAATATTAGCTAAACTCCAAAATAGCCTGAAAAAAAACATAGTAATTGCTAAAATAGTCAAAAAAGCTGCAGAATGCTTTTAAGCTTTAAAACTGTAACTTTTTAACATAATTACGAAAAATAAAAAGGCACAAATATTATTTAAGAATAAATCAACTTAAACCTTAAATAACTTTCAATATTTTACTCTCTATAAAAATAATTTTTGTCAAATTGATACAAGTTAGAAATGAGCACAATATAAATAACATCGGGCCGTTAATAATAATAAAAGAAAAATAATCTCGAGGACTGGATGGAATTACCCGGAGGGCCGGAACCGGCCCCCGGGCCTTGACTTTGACAGGAATATTTGAAACTCTTTTAAGGACATATTTAACCATTTGAGATCTAAAACATCGTTTTTTCCTCATACTTTCTTCTTCTTTAATAAAGTGTACTGCTAAAGCATGATCTCCACCTAGTGGTCAAGCTGAAACATCCTCCAGGAGAAGCAGAACAATGTTTCCAATGTTAATGATCTGAACATTTTAGTTAGAACTTCTCCTTTAGAGAATCCATGTAACACTGGATGATATTAACAATCTCATTATTTCACTGATACATTTACAGTATGAGAACTGGATCAGATTAATATCAATATATTCAAAACATATAGTAGATTATTAATGTATTTCTAAACAAATGTGTCTACATGTGTAAACTAAAAATGTAATTTAAGAAATAAAAAAAAAACAAAATCGGAATCGAATTGATTCAGGGTCTTGTGAATCGAATCGTTTCTGTAAATTATAATGGATACCCAGCTCTAAAAATCATCATTAGGTCATCATTTATCTAAATGCAGCATCTCTGTGATCCAGATGTAGATGAATAATAACACCTGAGGCGTCGCCGGTGATGCTTAAACATAAAATCTTAAGGTAGTTGAGCTGCTTTCCTCCTTCAGAATCTACTAGAATTAATATGTTAACAGTTGAAAAGTTACAGTAAATCAAAGGATTAAATAAATTCAGGAATCATTTAAATCTGACACCAAACGTTGTGATTTATGCATCTTCCATATTTAGAAAAAGAAAATAAATGTTTGCATGCCAGCCAATACTGGGATCCCCTTTGTGTTTGAGGTATGTGAAGCTGATCTAGTGTAATTTGATAAACTAACTTTGCAGCACTGGGCTGGAGATGCAGAACCACTGTGTGATCCGTCCTGACCGTTCTGCAGGAACGCTCATGTCCATCAATCATCACGATCATTCTCAACACAAAGTGTCTAAGTCATCATTTCTTTGCTTTTCAGTTGAACAAATTCAATCAATTCTCATTAGCTGTGTTTCTTCTCATGACATGTTAAAGTCCTGATTGAAATGCAGGATGAAGACTTTGGACTGAAGAGTTCTCCAGGTTAGACGAGTCATCATGTCACGGCTTCAGTTTTGACTAGAAAAACCATCTCTAGTGTCTTTATTGAGCAATGTTATAATAAAGCTAATTATTCAGCTCATCACTGTAGACTTTTGAGCTCAAGCATAACAGACTTCAGGATAATTAGACTAAAGCAAATAATATGGAGTCAGTCCTCTTGGAGGATGTTTTTAATCTCACTCCGTATTCCGATACTCCAAACATTTGCAGTTTTTCAAATAAAAACTTTAAAAATGGTTTGTGTTTTTTAAATACCTTCATCCAATACGTAATATGTGTACAATCAAAGCTGAAATCTTAAGAATGCAGTCATAAAAACTATACACGTTTTTACTGAGACACTTTTTCTTTATATTTTACAAGAACAAGAGTTTTAAATTTAGATTAATTATAATATTCCTCCTTATTTGTGGGGTTAGGGACAGGAGGAATCCACAAATACCCCCACAGCTGAAGGATGACTGTTACCGGTCCAACCATACTCATCACAAACACTCTGATCACGATTTGTAATACATTTATTAAAGAAAGATGGAATGTTGCTCAACATAAAGAGTTTTATAAAACTATTATTCAGAACAAAAGACTGTACAGCAGCCGCAGCAACCACGCACTTTTTGACCCAGATGAGGAGTGTCTCTGTACCTTAATTTAGTGTGCGCTTCCTCCTAAATCAAATAATAAACACTTAGGATGATAATTATTCTCCCCGATTATCTTCTTCAACTTATCAGGGTTTTTTCAGCCGTTTCTGATTCAGCTGATGGAGAGAGGAGCTCCTCCTCCTTCCCCCTCAGCTCTGCTGTGAGGAGATCACCTCAGCACCTCCATCAGAGTCTGCATATGCTGCAGACATTCCTATCTAACATGACATAGAGGTGTACGTCAGAGTGCAGATAAGATTGGTCTTTGACACTTCTATTTCCATGGATTTTGAGTCGTTTCAGCAAGTTAGTAAAGCCAATACCCCAAAAATGCAGCACTCATTCTGATACTAGCAATAAGTTACGTTTCTGTATTTTGGTTGGTTCATTTATTCATTTTACCAATATTGTTCTCATAAATGAGCATTAGTTGTCCAAACTGCAAAGCATAGTTCAGTTGGAGTCAATGCTCATGAGGAACTTGTTCCTGCTCTGTCATTTTTATTTCTAGAAGATAAAATATCTAAAACATCCTCCAAGACCACAGATTCCACACTGTTTGCTCGGAGTGTTAGTGTTTTGTTTCAAAGTGTTTTTTCTGACATTGTCACTCAACTGAGATCCATAACAAATCTTCCATTTCTCTCCTCTCTTTCTGCAGCAATTGAAGGTTTAATAAGTAAGACGAAGGGAGAAAACTGAACAGTCAAGTAACTGCATGCTGGAATCTGTTGAGACGTGTTCACTTGACATGAACCCCTCTGCTATGTGAATTCATCTCAGTGTTTACTATTATTGATTTAGTGTTTATTGACACTTTGAGAATATAACATTAAGGTATTACAGTGAAACACCTCACTATGGGTTCATGTTAAATGCCAACAAACCCAAAGCTCTCCTGAGCCGTTCATGCTCGGGTCCCTGCTTTGTTCTGCATGAAGAGACCTTACTTTCCCTACCAGATTTTAATTTGAGTCCCGCTTGGCATCTGTTTGCAAAGAGCTTCAGAAATATCACCTGCCGGTCATACCTGGCCAGCACTGCTAATTACAGTGCCAATCAGGAGCTGGTGGTGGAAGAGAGTCTGTGTCTTTCAGTAAAGCTTTAGCAGCTCAGCTCGATCCTTCAATTCTGCACTTCCTGAGTCTCCTCCTATTGGTTCACAAAGCTCGCTCATTGCACTAACAAAGCGACTGGCTTCAACCCAACTGGATAACTGAACTTTACTCCCTTAAAGATAAACGCGGCCTCTCTTTGCTTCTTTTCTGTGGATTTTATGTTGAAAGAGGCGGCAGAACTCAAAAACCACATTTCTGTTCTTCAGAGGCAAGCCTCCCCGGAGAAGAAATCGGAGATGACAAGAGCTGTAACTGTGAGTTTCTGGCTCAGGAGTTACCACCAGGACTGAAGGTGACCATCAGAGCAATCTGGTACGGCTTCACTTGTTCTTAATATTGCTTTTTCCAACGATTTATGAAAGTATCTGCATTTTTTATTGCAGTTTACTATTGGGAATAGCTTTTCTTTCAAATAAAATGCAAATGATTAGTGTCATCATTAATAAGTGTTGTATTTATTAAAATAAATACAACACTTATTCTAAAGACTTTATTTATTAAAGAATCACTTATTATAAGAAACTTTTTTCATAAAAAAAATCATAAAAACTTTATTTATAAAAATGCTTCTAATAAAAGCGTTATTTATAAAAAGCACTTATAAAAACTTCATTTTCATACACAAGCACTTACCATAAAAATATTATAAAAAAGGACTTATCATAAAAACTTTATTTATAAAAATGCTTCTAATAAAAGCGTTATTTAAAAAAAGCACTTATAAAAACTTTATTTTCATACACAAGCACTTACCATAAAAAATATTATAAAAAAGGACTTATTATAAAAACTTTATTTATAAAACACTTATTTAAAAAACTTTATAGAAAAACGTTTATTATAAAAACTTTATTGATTTAAAAACACTTATTTTAAAAACTGTATTTATAAAAACATGAAAAAAATATTTTATGTAAAAGTACACATAAAAACTTTTTATATAAAAGCACTTTTTATAAAAACTTTATTTATAAAAACATTTAAAAAATATTTTATTTAAAAGCACTTATAAAACCTTATTTTTATTAAAAAAAAGCACTTATTATAAAAACATCCATCCATCCATCTTCTTGTCCCCTTCTTCCCTTTCGGGGTCTCGGGGGTGCCGGAGCCTAACCCGGCTACTGAAGGGCGAAGGCGGGGTACACCCTGGACAGGTCTCCAGTCTGTCTCAGGGCCTCAATCACACACACATCCACTCTCACATTCACACCTAGGGACAATTTAGAGTCACCAATGAACCTATGAAGCATGTTTTTGGACGGTGGGAGGAAGCCGGAGTCCCCGGTGAAAACCCACGCATGCACGGGGAGAACATGCAAACTCCACACAGAAAGGTCCCAGCTGGTGGTTCTGGTTCAGATCCTGAACAGCCAGGATCTTGCTATGAGGCAAGAGTGCTAACCACTGCACCACCATGCAGCCTATATAAAAACTTTATTTATATAAAAAAAAGGAATTATAAAACCTTTATTTATAAAAAATCACTTATTATAAAAAACTTTATTTATTAAAAAAAACACATACCCCTTTGCCCTCCCACAACACCCAAAAACAATGAATTCTTCTTCATATAAGAAACTTATAGAAACGTGAGGAAACAATCTATTAGAAATCTATCTATGGGCATATACTTGTATACCACTTTTCTACCTTCCCTGAAGGCCCAAAGCACTTCACCGTCTCAGACACTTTCACATTCACACACTGATGGTGGCTCTGATGCCAAACACTGGCACCGACCTTCCACCAGAGGCAATCTGGGGCATAAGCAATAAGCTCAGAAAACACTTTTATGGTTTAGAATGTCAAAACTATTTATGTGAAAACTACTTATTTAAAAGTGATCTGATATTAAAAGGAGCCATTTTCATTGTTGTGGGTAAAACCTGACGTGAGCATGACATGGGTTTAGTGACTGTAGCTTGAACTGGATGGAGACATCTGACATGCGAGGCACGTGGTTGTGAATGGAGTTTATTCAAATATCTGTTGGTAATGTGAACTGGTGTATGATGCTGAGTGATAGAGAACGATGGGTCAGAGGTGTGGGTGTCCTGGTTCAACCGCCAGCTGGGAATGGCTTTGAAAGAATGGAGGGAGAGATCTATGTTAAGGCTGAGAATACGGGAACCATTATTGTTGGGGTGTAAACCGTCTGCTTTGAAGAGATGTGGTCTATTGTAAAATGATGTGAAGTTATTAATGTATGGAATACTCATGGAGTGACAGTAGGATTCCAACCAGATGTGAAGCTGACGGAGGCGTGAGAACATGATGTGAACATGAGGTGTCACCGGTGACGCTTAAACACAAAATCTTTAACATACTGTAACTTTTCAACCGTTAACATGATAATTCCAGTAGATTTAGAAGGAGAAAAGCAGCTCATACTGGAGCTCCGGTGTAAAAGAACTCCTACCATAAACCAATCTAGCTCTGGATAAAACTGGAGAGGAGAGATTCAGTCTCCGTGGTCCTTTGGCTCTCAGCTTTCCTCGCCTCTTCTCCAAACGCCACAAAGTTGCTCCAAGTCCAGACGAAACAAACTCCACTGAAAGACAGCTGCAGCCGTCCAGTCATAATAACTTTGCTTTAGCTCTCAAGGTCTGTTGTTAGGGAAAAGTACTCAGTCTGACGGTTTAGGATTCTCTGGAAAACATGCTTTTATGGTGGGAAAAGAATTCATGCAAACAGTAGAAATCTTTTTCTATAAGATACACGATTAACATTTAAACTCAGATTTAAAACATTGCTTTGTTCTGATGCTTTCAAGGTGCTGCTCCTTCTGTAGTCCTAAAGGTGCATTCACACAGAACGCGATTTGTGTGACAAATTCGCGTGCGCTGCCCTCTTTTGCAGCGCGACAAATTTGCTGCTCGTCGCCTGTCAAAAAATGTCTTCCTGAGCTTGATGCCATGGCCGCATGTGGGAGGAGCAACCAGCTAATGCATTTAGGATGATCTACAGCGCGTGTCAAAGTCAAGGCCCGGGGGCCGGATCCGATGTAGGTACCACATGTCCTCGGACTGCAAGATCAACTTGGGAGCTTGTGACTTGATGAAATGTAAGATTGCGATTGGTCCGGACCATTAGACCACCATCACGTGACATGGGATATGACACATGTGCCATTATGATGTACAGAGTCTCCCTGAGTAAAGAACCAAGGAGGTCCAAACAAGTACGCAATGAATCACAAAAGGGGGTGCAATATTTGCAATCGACCACAAAAACCTTGACAACAAAATAATCCATCATCCAATAGAGAGAAATCAGGCTGGGAAGCGTGAAGTTTGTGCAAAAATGGATGCTAGCGAGTAGCATGCTAGTGAGTATTTGCACGAAATTTTTTCAAAATACATCCTGCCAGTGTTGAACTTCTTTTTGGACCGGAGGAAGTCCTGCTAGAATATGCAGCGTTCACTTTCTGCTCAGTGGCATAAACACTGAGGAGAGCAGACATTAGTGAAGGAGCTGTCAATGCAAAATAATAAATATTTTTTATATATTTTCTTTTCTTTTTTAAAAAAATAAACTTGATTGTAAACATCAGTTTCAGTACAGAAAAACTGTGCAAAATAGTTAAGTCGTTTGTCTAAGTGGAGTTACCAAAGTGTGACGTCATCACAAGTCGCAAGCCCCCAAGCCGATCTTGCAGGCCGAGCCCATGTGGTACCAACACCGGCCCTCCAGGTAATTCTATCCGGCCCTCCAGAACATTTTACTTTATTATTATTAATGGCCCGATGTTATCTTGCACTCATTTCTAACTTGTATAATTTTGACAAAATATATTGTTATGGAGAGCAAATTATTGAAAGTTATTTCATATTTTAGTTGATTTATTCTGGAATAATATTCAAAGTTTAGCTAATATTTCAGCTACATGCTAGCTGTTTTGGCTAATTTAGGTTGTTTTTGTTTTTAGTTTTTTTTTAGACTCTTTTGGACTTAGGCTAATATTTACATGCTAGCTGTTATGGCTAATTTAAGCTTTTTTCAGTTTTTTTTATGCTATTTTGAATTCTATCTATATTCTCAGCTACTTGCTAGCTGTTTTGGCTAATTTAGGGTTTTTTCAGTTTTTTAGGCTATTTTAAAGTTTTGCCGTTTTTTTCAGCTACATGCTTGCTGTTTTGGCTAACCTAAGTTTTATTTTTTTTAGACTAATTTGAAGTTTAGCTAATATTTAGCCATTAGCTTCAGCATTTTTAGCTATCAATTTTAGCATCTTCAGCAGCTAATTCAGGTTACAGCATTCACAACTAGAATTTTTGCAGGTAATGCTATATATCTAGTTCATAACTACGTTAAAAAGTTACGGTTTCAAAGTTTTAAAAATGTTCTTTTAGAGTTTTCAATGAATGTTTATTTTGTTCGGTTTGACCCCCCTGATCTACGATGTCTGTAGATTTCTCACTAATAATGTATGAAGACATAGATGATGTTGAGGAATCAGGTTAATTTATTGTGAAGAGTTCTACAAAAACATCAGTAATCATGTCTCCATGTTTGGGTTTATATGATTATTATTTAAAGATTTTCCCGGTACAGGGGGCTGTGTCAGTATGACAGCCGCCTCCACGGTGTTTCTGTGTCTCTGTGTCTGAGCTTGAAGGCTCTCTGTCTCGAATTAACCCGAGGGGAAAAAATAAAATTAGGAGACCTTTTTCCTTTATATTTAATGTCTGGATGAGTCCTGAGCCGGCAGCCTCCGGACCCCACCGTCGCTCTCTGTCTGCCGGCGTATAGAGCGAGTGAGCCCCGCCGCAGGAGTGAAAGTCACTGAAAACATCACGTGCCCAAAGCTGAGTTCCTGATTGGTAGATCCGATGTGCTGCCCCATTCATGGCTTGTCGCTCAACTCGAGCTGCTGCCAGACCTTTGTGACGAGCCCGTCGCTCAAATCGCATCGCGGGACTTCAGATCACCTCATGTCGCGTCTGTTCCGTTGACTTAACATTGAAACTGGGCGCTTCTACCGCGCGAATCATGTTTAGTGTGAATGCACCTTAAGAGTCTCAAATGATGTGCTCCTGGCTGCTGACCGGGGCCAGTACACTGTCCTAGTGCTTCTTGGTTTATTTCTTACCTCAGTGGAAGAACTTTCAATGTAGCTGTTGGTTCTCTAACCTCTGCAATAGAAAAGAATATCTTGTGGCATTCTCCAAGGATCTGTACTTGACCCTATATTATTCATCTTATATATGATTGGGAGATTTATTAATCAATTCAGCCACATTTCCTATAATTTGTATGCAGATCCAACTCTGCTGTTGTCAACACAGGGTCCTCTACTGCTCTTTCACGGAAAATGATTATAACAAACTACAAAATCTGTTGGATTGTTTGATGAGCATTAAAACATGGAAGTGTAATAATTATTTACTCTTAAACACTCCGAAAATGGAGACATCGATTTTGACTCCAGAAAATAAACGTATTCCATCAACATCTCGATTATCTGAGTTCTTCTGTCCAGTCGAGTCTTAGAAACCTCAGGGTGTTGTTTGAGAAGTCTTTGTCCCTACACAGCCACTCAACACAGATAATAAAAAACAGTTTTGATCATCTGTGGCAAAAATAAAAAAGTATTTTGTCTCGATCTGACCTGGAAACAATTATTCATGCTCTTTAGATTACAGTAACAAAACGTTCCCTAAACGGTCTCAGGTGGACCAAAGGCTTTTAACAGGAACCAGTGAACACACACACACAACACTCCTCTGCTGTCTGCTTCACACGGGTTACCTATCAAATTTGAAATTGATTTTGAAATTTGACGGTTACCAACTTTACTTCTGCACGGTCAAGCGTCTCAGACCTTTTCACCAACTTCAAAGTGTGGACTCTTGTAATGAGCCAAAGGAAGATAGCTGACATGTTAAAAGAGAAAAGGGTTTGGAAAGTTTTTGTTATTTTGCCAGGGTTTCTGATGTGACTGAACATGTGACAGATGGTTTGAGATGACTGTGTTTTCTCCAACAGTGTCATGAAGTTCATGGTCTCAAAGAGGCGGTTCAAAGAGAGCTTACGACCGTATGATGTCATGGACGTGATCGAGCAGTACTCTGCAGGACATCTTGATATGCTGTGTCGCATCAAGAACCTGCAGTCCAGGCAAGTTCAAATCCGCTGGTTGATGCAGTCATTTTTTACAGTTGCTGTAATGAAGAGTTTTACAACTGAAAAACATTCAACTAAACCAATGAAAGCTGGATCAAACATATTTACATAAACTGAACATAGTTAGGGTCCAAAAACTAGCAACAAGTCAAAAATATAAAAAGTAGAAAATATTTTCCCTTTGTGTTCAAGTTCACACAAGACTTACTCATTTACCAATAAAAGTCCCACTCCGATCATCTTCTGATCTGTTATCAAAGCGTTTCCAGTGTTTTTTATTATTATTAAATATGCAGTTTTTATCCAAAATAAATAAATCTGTGTCATTTTCTAAGACATAATTTCTGCAGAGCAGCAGAAGTTCATAAGAAATTTGCATCTGAGTTGTGGGCGGGACAGTTGATGTGGAGAAATGCCTCCTCCCCTTCATTTCCCCATAACTCTTTACACTCTCTCCCACTAGCTTACAGCCCCTCACACCCCCAAGCTAACATTAGCGGTGCAACAAAAGTGGCAGCAATCTCAGAGCTATGCAGCCGTCCAGTTTAGATCCAGATTCCATCTCAGACGAAGAAAACAAAGACGGTCATGGATCTATTTGTCTCCAAGTGGATGCGTCAGAATGGGGTGGAGCAGAGAGCTTATGGCTCCGCCTAGTGTAGTTTCTACATCACAAATACAATTGTTTTACAACGGCATTTTATCATCTGCTCCTGATTTACAACAATCGGACCTAGAAAAGTTGCACTACCTGCCATTAATTGTCAGTGTGAATGGTTTTTGCTGAAGATGCTAAAGCTATTTGCAAAATGCTAAATTTGCTAAAAGATTTGAAGTTTCCTTAAAAAACAATGATAGGTCGCTGAAGTTTGCCTAAAGTTTTAAAAATTGGTAGGAAATTTGTTAGAAAAAAGGGGCAACAGTCACATTTTATGAATCCAGAGGAATTTTCCTACATTTTGCTGAAAAAAATCGTGACTCTGTGACCAACAGTATTTGAGTAATAGCAGTTTGTCGGGAAAATTTTCATCTTAAAAAAAACAAAATTAGCGGCTTCACTCTAGCTGTGACATCATTCACTCTAGATCAGGGGTCAATCGGACAAGGGGATAAAATCCAAAACACACCTTAGGTCACGGGCCGAACAGGATAAACATTTATTGAACAAACTAAAAGTACATTTTTAAAACTTTAAAAATGTAACTTTTTTATGAACTAGATATATATCATTACCTGTGATAATGCTAGTGTGAATGCTGCAAGCATTAGGTGGCATGTAGCTATAAAAATAGCTAAACTTAAAAATAGCCTAAAAAACTAAAGAAGCCTATATTACCCTAACTCCAAAACAGCCTAAAAACTTTTTTTAAGAAAAGCCTAAATTAGCTAAAACAGCTAGCATGTAGCTGAAATATTAGCTAAACTCCAAAATAGCCTAAAAAATCTTCGTAAATTTCAAAAATAGTCCAAAAAGCTATCAGCTTTAAAACTGTAGCTTTTTTACATAATTATGAATAATAAAAAGTCAGGAATTTTATTACAGAATAAATCAACTTAAACCTTAAATAACTTTCAATATTTTACTCTCCATAAAGATATATTTAGTCAAAATTACCGTATATAAGTTAAAAATAAGCGCAAGATATCAATCATCGAGCCATTAATAACAATAAAAAGAAATGATCTAGAGGGCCGGATAGAATTACCTGGAGGGTCGGATCCGGTATTTTAAAAAGCTGAATATACCATGAATTGCTGAAGAGATTAAAGTTTGAACGGTGCCTCTAGTGGAAATTTTCAATGTTTTTGACGACTCTGAATAATTTCTCTTTCATTTTCTATGGCATATTTGCTCAATATTTCAAAAACTATAACATTCATAAATTCTAAAAATACAATCAGTAATGTTCTGAACGAGCTGAACGTTTAGATTGCTGAAATGGCTGAAAGTGTGATTGAGTTTGTACATGTTGAAAAAGTTCACAGAAAAGAGCAGGATGATCACAACAGTGTCAGTGTTTTACAGCATTCACACAATAAAGGAAACCTGCAATTGTTACCCTAATTTTCAGAACATATGCCCCCCATCATCAAAAATGTGAAAAGAACATGTTAAAAACACCAAAAACATGATTTTTATTGGAGTGGGTCTTGAAATCATAGTTAAATAAATGACTTATAGGAAAACATTTTGAAACTTGAGTTTTGATTAAAAAAAATCAAAGCAATAAAATAATTGCTTGATCTGGAGGTTTTGAGAACCCTGTGCTGGTTCAGACTCAGTTTAAACATTGTTCTACATGAGCATCTGTTTAAGGACAAAAGAAGCTCTCAAACTTGTAATCAGGATAGACGGTTTTCAAACAAAGTGTCTAAATGGTTTCGTCACATGTGAAGAATCTAGAAAACACAGCACACATAGACCTTTTTAACATGTATTTCTGGTCATTCACTAACATTGTGGATACACACATGTTGTGTCATCGGTTTGCCCGTCTCATTCGTCCAGCCACATGTGTTGTATCAGGGCAGTTTGGACCCACAGACAGTGTAACTAATGTCACTCCTTCACGATCCATTGGATGTAACATTGATGTGTTCTTCTGTATCCGCTTTCCCTCTCGTGAATAAGCTCCTCCCATGTCGGTGCCCTGAAGGTCTAACATGTAGAAGAAATATATTCCAACAGTGAAAAGCATCAACACTTTTCATCCATGAAGCAAGTCAGACTGTCCTGAGTGTCTGGAATATATTGACTCTTGTTGTCCCATAGCTTCTGTGATTCCCACACTGCTTCATTTTGCATTGCACTCATACCGTCTCTGTGTGCCTTGCCAGGATAGATATGATTGTGGGGCCTCCTCCCCCAACTACACCTCGCCATAAGAAGTCCACTGAAGGTCCTAGGTTAGGTTAATAGACTGCACCTTCAGAATGACCATTTGTATCTGCATTATGCTCCTTATGTCATAGAAGAGAGACTGGAAAGCAACATGCAACCTTGTCATTTTGACTGACGGACCCTTTTGAGTTCAGGCCACTTGATCTTTCTCATTAAGATCCTGATGCCAAACAGAAAGAAGCAAAAGAGACGAAGATCACCAGATTCTATGACAAATTACATCCAGATTCTTAAAAAAGCCGATTTTCCAAACATTAATGAGCCTCATCATATGGCCTCACTCAGCAGGGCTTGGAAGTGCTGGATGCTTGTTTTAATAGCGCAGACTCAGGGTGAGCTCCCCTGCTAGGATGCAATGTCAGTGAAGCATGACGCTAACAGAAGCATGCTAACCAATGCATTTTGGGCTCCGATGGAAGAAAAACCAAGAAGTCTGCTTAGACCACATGATGCATGCATCCACATCCTTCATCAGAAACAGTGCTTCTCATGAGATTTCATGTCTTTTGATGTGTTGGACGACACTTTGTTCTTTCATTGGCATTCATTTCCAGCCTGACTCCAATCACATCCATGATTTTTTTCTTCCCATATGAAATTAGTTCAATTTTTGGACATTATATAGTGATAAACTAGAAGTCTTGAAGCTCTCTTTCAGAACATGATTTCTTATTCTCATTCTGGATCTTCTGATGTTGTAGAGTTGACCAGATAGTTGGTAAAGGGCCCAAAGTGGACGGAGAGGCTCCAGACGACCAGAGCATGATGGGACGTCTGGTCAAAGTGGAGAAACAGGTAAAGGTGTTCTACCCATAGAGGTTAACGTCACTGGAGATGGCACGCAGGCTTTTTACTATTGTCCAAGATATGTACAGAGCGACGCCATATTGGAATGGTAGAAAAACAATGAGACATGGTTTAGCAGACACAGTAAAATGACCAGAAAATTATTCATTTTGGTCTGATTTTAAAAAGGAAAAAACTCTGATAATCAAAAAATTATTCCCAGGTCATGGTAATAATTTTTTTGAACAAAGTGCAACAAATGAATTACATTTTTTTAAAATAAATACTTTATTATATAGGAAACACAATGCATACCTGATACATGGTTGTGATTTTATTCAAATCTATGCACAGACTAAGATTTATACAAACTGTTAGACTCTTCGCTCTGTGTTTATTAATGGAACGGTGGGTAGCCGACATCGCCGTAAACCAGGAGACCCCAAACTATGGCCCGCGACCCGGATCAAGCTACACTATAAGAAACGCAGATTGAGACCCACATAAACATGACTTTTTATTCAACCCTTCTGCAGTCTGAACTATGATGGGAGAGGATCAGCCGTTAATTGGTTTAATAGTGATTCACTTTTTCTTTATTTCTTCATTATTATTACTTTTCTTCCGTACATTTTTTGAGGTCTTTAGCTCTTCCGCTCATTCAGCTATTAAAATATTCAGCTCTATTTATGCTAGCTTTTTCGACTGTTTTGGAAGTTACTAAGAATTTCTAGGCTATTTTTGGGTTTAGCTAATAGTTTAGGAACAGGATAGCTGTTCTTAGGCCAGTTTCTATTGGCTAATTGGAGATTATCTAATATTTTTGTCTTATGCTATCTGTTTTGGCTAAATTAGACATTTTACCAGCTTTTTTGTAGCTAATTTGGCATTTAGCCAATATTTCCGCAACATGCTAGCTGTTTTTGCTAATTTAGAATTGTTTTCATTTTTTTAAGCTAATTTGGCATTTCAGCTTCAGCATTTTTAGTTATCAATTTCAGCATCTTCAACTTTCAGCACTAGCATCTTCAGCGGCCAAATTCAGCTTACAGCATTTACACTATCATTATCACAGGTAATGCTATATACTATATATCTAGTTTTCAAAATGTTTTAGTATTATAGTATAATATAGTATTATATTTAGTAGAAATGATTTATTTAAGATTTGGCTACGTGTGTCTTTCTGGAAAACCGTAAATGTTTACGTTTAGGCTGTAATTGTTACACTTTTTCTGTGAGCCTACAAATTGCCCCGACATCAGAGAAGAAAACAGTCATGTGGCCCTCACTAGAAAAAGTTTGGGGACCCCTGCCATAGACCACTAGCGCTCGTTATATATGGGCCAGTCCGCGCCCGGATCAGCGTGACACGGTCTGATACGACTGAGAACAGTGCAGCCGTCGACAGCCGCACCGGTCCCCATGGTCCTGCAAGCAGGAGAGAGTAAGCACTCTATCTACGGTACCGGAGCGGCGAGGTCCGGGTGGCGTCTGCTTTAAAGCACACAGCCGTAGACAGCCGAGAATTCACCCCCGTTCTAGAAGTGGATCCACCCAGCCTCTATCAAAAGGACTCGGGTACCAATGTGACAGCGGGCAGGCGGTCTTTCATACGACACATTTCCCGGTCCGTCCATCGGACGGAGATTCATCGCTGATGGACTCTTTCCTCTTCACTACTGAGGAAATCTGGTTAGTTTATTTTTCTCCACTTAGTAATCTGATTACCAGCAGGTCGTCTGGTCTGATCTGAGGTCTAACACACATACAAATACCACCATCATCCTCCATAAACATAAAGATCGATGGTCCTGCTAGAAAACATGGAAATAGTGTGAAGTCTAAAGATGTCATTGACTTTGAATAGACTTCAAGATCAGCCTAAAGGTTCATTATTGAGAGTAAACTCACTCAGATCTTGTTCAAATGTTTTCTAGAAGTTCTCCTTTATCAGCTGACTACAATAATTTACACATTCTAGGTTTTCCAGATCTGTTTGTGCAATTGTAACACAGCAGTAAACAGGCATCAATACCATTCCAATATGGCGTCCAACTTTGCATTCCCAACAAGCTAGCATGTCACCTCTAGTGATGTAACTCGTTGGTTCTACCAAGCTACATCTTTCAATGAATCCATACTTCTTCAGAGCCGGTCTCTCCTCTTACAGGTGGTCTGTATGGACAGAAAACTGGATTTCCTGGTGAATGTTTACACGCAGCGTATGGGCATTCCTCATTCTGAAACAGAGGCCTTCTTCAACTCCAAAGAGCCGTATCCGGCCCCGCCTTACCAAAGCCTACTGGATATCAAGGAGGAGAAAAATGGCAAAGAGGAGGTGAAGGAGCTGGTGAAGGTAAAGACGTACTCCGCACCGGATGTCCCGTGCTCTGATGGGCCTTTGGAAAGGAACGATCCTCTCCTCGGTCAGCCAGTGCCAAGGTCCGTGAGCACTCCATCTGGCAGCAACAGCCGCCCCTCTACCTCCTGGAAGCACCAGCTGCAGCACCCCCTGAGCCAGCCTGCCTGGGGCAGCAGCATGGCCAACACCCCCTCACCACTTGGTTTCAGCGGGGATCGTTCTCCCAACCTGTTCCGCCTCCCCCCTCCGCCTGCACCGTTGCACGACCGGTCGTCCTCTGGTCACGGCGGCAGCAGCAGGGAGACCGCCTCCCAGAGCCGGAGGCGCCACAGGAAGCAGAGGTGTCAACAGGACGCCGCCGCCGCCGCCGCCGTGGAGAGTGACACGTCTCTCTCCATCCCATCTGTCGACCACGAGGAGCTGGAGCGCTCCTTCAGCGGGTTCAGCATCTCTCAGGCCAAGGAGGACTTCTTTGGACCTCCTTTCTTCACCGGCTCAGGAGGGGGCGGAGCCGCCGGGACGGAGGCCGGAACCGGGCATTCACTGTGTGCCAGGGTCAGACCCTTCATCGCCGAGGGGGAATCGGACACAGACTCTGACCTGTATGCTCCCTCCCCTCTGTCCTTCACCGGGGAGGTGTCATGTGGAGAGAAGGGATGGCCAGGACTGAAATAAGCCTGAGGACTCCTGCTGGGAAGACGGAGCGACTGATTGACAGAGGCGGCCCCACCAGCAGACACTCCGGTCATGAGGAGGGTTTTGGTTTCACGAGAGCTTCAGCTGAAGAGGATACAACTCTAACCTCATACGAAAGAGCGCTTCCTCCTTTATTCTACACATCATTTGCTGATTCTTCTACAGCTTAGATGGGTTCATTTGAATATTTTAAGATGTTTAGGCCTTTATCATTCAAATAGAAATTTAAGATAATTTGGATAATTATTATCTGTTAAAACATTATAAAGCACTTTTTTATGACGACAACTTCATTATTCAAGGAGTTTGTAGAGATTTTATCACAAGATTGTCTGGAAGTCTGAGTCTTACAACAGTTTAAGACGTCACGATTGGATTTTTGCTACACGGATAAAGATGTAAAGGTGAATGCTTTCTGTCCACATCGGTTCACGACTACAGGAAACTGTCCCTGGAAAGGACACTGACCAGTCCATGAACTGGTGAACGTCTTGCATGGCATGTTTAAAGGTTGACTGTTAGAGCAGTGATGAGCAGGCTAGAAACCAAATATTAGCAAAAAAATATAAATACATCTGCTTTATAACAGTTTACCCAGAGAAAAGGTGAAACATAAAATGCACGACTGGTTTCAGGCTACACTGTTTTTGATGTTTCTATAGGATTTTGCTTGAATTCCAATGATATATCAGCTTGTAGGGCAATTACCCTTCTTTTTGGGGCAAACATGTATGCCGTTTTTGTGCTGTCTGCACATGGACAACATTAGGGGCTGGATCTGATGCTAGCTAGTAGGATTTGTATGTCATCTCATGACACGCTCAGAGGAAATCGGATGTTTGCTGTTTCTCATGCGGACACATGGTTTGCAAAGATCAGATTCCTCAATACTGTGACAGCAGTGCATCAAACGAGGAATTGCAAGTCAGCCAAGAAGCTTCATCTTTATCTTAGCATTTTTAACATTTCATAAAAGCAAACATACATTTTGTAGAAATTGTGGGACAAAAACATTTTAGATGGAGTTGATTAACTTGTATAAAAGGACACAATGTTGAGGCAAAGCTGCTTCAGTAAAGACTGTTTAACCATAAACTACATTTGCTTAAAAAACCTAAAACTAAAAAAAAGAGACAAACTTTGCAGCATGTTTTATAGAACCAGCTGGAAGGCCTGAAAGATTTTTCCATGACAGCAGATCCTCGTTCAACACCATGTAACTGCACCCTCATCTTCTTTGACAAATAAACTTTATACATTACTGACACTTTTCTGTCCTTTTTATGTGTTTGTATTTTTGAAGGAGTCTTTAGGTCTGCAACCTTTAACGCTAAAAAAACATTTTGGTTTCTTTCAGACCAAAATCCAGTGCGAACCACGAAGTATCACTTTACTGTTTAGAAAACTACATTTGATTGATGTTTGTGATCATTCATTTATAGAATGTTGTGGGACTTCAGGTCGCCTGGCGTCGCGTCTGTTCCTTTGACTTAACATTGAAACTGGCTGCATCTGAAGCATGATTCTCATTCGGTGTGAATGCATCTTAACAGCGGTGTCCGTGACATGAAGCTGTAGTTGGGGGGCAGATGGAAGAGAAGTTCCTTTGAAACAGACAGGTGAGGTTGAGGGGAACTGCATCAAGAACAACTGAGAAGTCCTTCACAGAAACGGGGATCTGATAGAGCTGGATCAATTCTTGTTGATTGAATGATTGACTAATCTGATATTATTATCAAACCACTGTTGGATAAACATAGTTTGGTTTTTGGAAAGAGAATATCTATTTATCTTAGTGTAAAACCTGTGAAGAGAAACGTTATGCTTATATCATGGTGTTGGTGTTAATGCTGCTACCAAAATTAACAAACAAAAAACATGTTGGCAGATGAATATAAATGCCCAGATTTAAATTGTCCTTGGGTTCTCTAGGGTTAAATAACTTACCTTTAACATTTTTTTAAGCCAAAGAAGGTTTTATTGATAGGAGCCGCATTGGCAGAGTGTTTTAGGTTAAAAGATTGTAATAAAGCCCTTCTAACACTAGAGGGCAACAGAGAGCTTTCATTGGAGAATCACACACGGATGTTCCGGCTGCTGTGCTTTATTATTTTATTTAATAGAAGGCTGCTGCTTTGTCATTAAACCTTTAATTAAATGGTATATCTGCCTCTTTTTTTTTTTTTTCAAAATAGTCCTAACTCCATAATTTGTTTGTCTTAACCGGTTTTACATTAACAGTGGTACAAATATCTTGACTTTTAACCCATTTTTTAAACCCTTTTCTTACCAAGACAGACGGACACGTCAGCTTAATGTGATTTAATTATTGCCGTCACTTGACAGATTTTATCGGACAGCCCACTTAACCACCGCTGCCCTTCCGCACTGAGGGGACAATGGCACATCTCGAGCTCCATCTGATGAGCAGAGCTGCTCTGTGAGGCCGGGACTGTTGCTGAGAGGGTGACGCAAATAAAACCCGAATGGCCCATTAATGAAAGCCTGACCACTCTACATCAGCACCCAGGGCTGGTTTGAAGATAATCTCACTGGACTGAAGAACAATAGAAAAACTCTGGTTACAAACATTGCATGTTGAATCAGTTTGATCTTTAGTGATTGAATGATGTTTGAATGTTTCCTGTTTTGTTGCAGCGGTAATACGATCCATAGACCAGGAACAGAGAGTCTAATCAGAGAAAAGAGGTTTGCTGAACGCTGTCATCGAGATCGTTTGATGATAGATGTGAAGAACCAGCAATCAATGAAACCATTACTGATCTGACAGATCAGAAAGTCCTGATCAAAGGGGCCGACGCCGACTGGCTCCACGAAATTCAACGTGCTCTGCTGTGTAACTCCACCGGTCCTCCTGCTAGTGGCTTCCATCGCTCCACATTGATTTTGTTAGCATGAAGCTTTCATCCTGGGGAGGCGGAGGTGACCGTGTCCTTGACTCCTGCTGTATTAGTGTCCAGGTCTTCTGCTCTCCATGTAAACAGCGTATGTACAGCATTAAGTAGCATCAGCAATAAGTCATCTTTATCCACCAAGGGCAGACACGGGTGACCTTCCTCCCCCTCGCCGTCGCACAAGGACTCCCATAATGACACACAGCAGGGAGGGATCATTTGATGTGTAAATAAGACTGACCAACATAAATCAGAGTTTATGGTGCTAATGCCTCGGCTGCATTTACAAAGACAATCTGTGCTGCCTGAGTGTTTCCTGACCTGGCTGCTGGTCCACATGATCAAATAAACCAGCATCAGATGTTTACGTGGAAAACTCCTCCTCAGCATTTCAATGGAGTAAACCTTTTAAAAAAAGGAAACATTTTGGACATTAATCCAACAAGAGATGTTAACACCTGAAGTGGGAATATGATCTTCATTAATCTTCACTAAATGTCAGAACTGCATTGATGCTCCACAACGTTCTTCTCCAGAACGGAGACGGAGTCTTTAATCAGGCCATGGGAACAAAATGACAATTTTATTGATGTCTCTCTGGACTTGACAAATCACCGAAGAAAAAGAAAAAAGAAAGATGTATATTTATTTACAGGACCCACAATGGTGTAGTGGTCAGCGCTCTCGCCTCACAGTGATGGTTAGAATCCCAGTGGGGACATGTTCTTTGCATGTTCTCCTCATGCATGTGTGGATTTTCTCTGATTTCCTCCAAAAGTCCAAAAGCATGTTTCATTGGCTAATTGTTAAATCTAAATTGCTCCTAGGTGTGAGTGTGCGTTTTTGACACAGAATGATAACCTTTTCAGGATGTGACGCTATGTTCACATCGAGCATGTGGTGTGTGTTCAAGAACACGGCAAACATGGGTTTTTGAACACACTTGGGCATACGTGTTCACGCTGGACTAACAGGGAGGGGGTCTCATTCTTTTCATTTTCTGCTGTTTTCTAGTGCACCCACAGGAAGAGGCTTGGTGGGAAATGGCCAAGCGGT
>NC_050518.1:26867264-26913084 GCF_002922805.2 Oryzias melastigma
ATGTTTCTCGGCTTGCCTGGGAACGCCTTGGAGTCCCCCCAGAGGAGCTGGAGGAAGTGGCCGGGGAGAGGGAAGTCTGGGCATCTTAGCTTAGACTGCTGCCCCAGTGATCCGGTCCCGGATGAAGCGGAGGAAGATGGATGGATGGATGGATAAATTGCTCCTAGGTGTGAGTGTGCGGTTTTGACACAGAATGATAACCTTTTCAGGATGTGACGCTATGTTCACATCGAGCATGTGGTGTGTGTTCAAGAACACGGCAAACATGAGTTTTTGAACACATTTGGGCATATGTGTTCACGCTGGACTAACAGGGAGGGGTTCTCATTCTTTTCATTTTCTGCTGTTTTCTAGTGCACCCACAGGAAGAGGCTTGGTGGTAAATGGCCAAGCGGTGCAAATCTGGTGAATCTTCTTTCCATGCTGCTCCTTTCCACAGCTCTATTCCAATATTGCACAAACCACAGTGATTCATTTCTCCTCTATGATAAATTTTCAAACCGTTGGCACTAGGGTTGGGCACCGATTGGGTTTTATTCTGTTTTCCGGTGCCAAAGCGGTTCTTTGTTTCAGTTTCGGTTCCTAATCGGTGACAATTTCTGTGCTTCAGTCATAAAAATAATGCCTACATCTTCCCAAATCGACACATTTTTATTTCCAAGTTGTCACATGTTGATGCATGGTTAAAACCTTTGTGTCAAAAATTGACATTTTGGGTGTCATCATTTTTTGACATGCTGGCTGTTCCTATTAAATCAGAACACAACCTCTGAGCAGCAAACCTGTGGCCCACAACTCTTTCACCGAGCTGCAAATTCGTTGCTCGCTGCCTGTCAAACATGTGATCAAGAGCTAGACACTGCGGTGTCTGAGGGGTTACCGCTTTTATCTCACTCGGAGGGTGTGTCTGGATGACAGCCGCTTCCACTGTGTTTCTGTGTCTCTGTGACTGAGTTTGAAGGCTGTTCTGCATTAACCTGAGAGGAGGAAAAAAACAGACTTTTTCTTTTATTATTGTCTCTACAAACATAAGAAAACTATCTCAGTTCAGGAGACCCGAGCAGGCTGCCCCCGCTCCCCGCAGCGGCTGTCTGTCTGCTGGCGAATTTCAGCTGCTGATTGGGTCGCTGAAAACGACAGTTCCTGATTGGCTGATGTGATGCAACGACCTGTCAAACTTCTGTGATCTGCTGTGACATAAATAAAATAAAAATAATAAATAAAAAACAGAGATGATGATATACAGTCATAAGAAACAAAGAATTGTGTTTCTGCACTTTTAATGGTAAGCAAACCATGAATCAACTTTTTTAGTTGTTGACATTTATAAATGGGGTTTTAAAGGTGCTGTCTGTTGGTCATTGCCACATTTTTGACAAATTAAAATAAACTTGCTTAATTCTTGAAAACAGTCAAAACACATCTGTGTGCTGCCCTCTACAGGTTGAAACAAGCTAATACAGTTGAATTTTGTGATTGGTCAAACCACATCATGATCTGCTGCTCCAGAAATGGTACCAGTCACCGAGACACCTGTTCCCCAAGCCCCACCCCTCTGACTGGAGTCTCACATTTAAGCTGTGGGCGGAGTTACGTCGGGGTCACAGCGGACGCGGAAGCGCCGCGAAACGGAGTCCACATCCATTCGGCTCCCATGTTAAACTATGGCGTCGTTCAGACCAAGCGCGGAGGGTCCACGTTTCGGCGTCTGGTCTATTTTTTCCGCGAGCCGCGAGCGCTCCGCGTCAATACTGGCAGGAAGTTGCATCAAAATACATTAGAAAATCCAGTTTATTTTCAAAATAAAACCAGTTTTCAAAATAAAATGCTGCAATTAACTAAAGTGATCAGTGTTTTAACACACAATAAATACATATAATATATAATTATTTTATAAATAAAATAAACACACAATCGCCATACGCACACATGTTCACGCGAGCACAGACACACACAAAACAGGCAGATACACACACAGACAGATCAATGCAGTGGGGGCCCACTGGAGCGGGTCATGGGGCTGCGTTTGAACGAGAGAGAGGCAGAGGAGCGGTTCTTCTTGGAAGAAACATCAGGTAATATTTTTAGTTTATTAATTTACCAACGGAAACACGTGGGAGCGCGTGTGTGCACACAGACACACAACAAAACAGACAGACACGCACACGCGCACAAACAGATCAATGAAGTGGGCCGACTGCGAAGTTGGGGGGCGGGGTCTGTGTCAACAGGGGCAGAGACCATCCCCTTTTAGCAGAAACACGGGGAGATATCCTGGTTATTGACCATGATGGCAAAAAAAGCAGTAGCTCTAGCAGAAGCGCCTGTTGACCGTCGCGGAAAAATTCGTGTCTGGTGTGACCTAGAGAGGGAGCGGACTCCGCGCGCACTCTGCTCCGCGCCGCTTTGCGGCGCTTCCGCGTCCAGTGTGACCCCGCCGTCAGCCTCCAACTTCCCTGTTTGGTTACCCTTTGAATGGTCCAGGTGAATACTCGTTTCTGATTGGGTGCTGAGTGTGAATGCACTCCTAAAAAACTCTGGTCACACAGCCCAAATGTTATATATATCACTGCGCAGGATTCTTCAAAACAAACTTTTTCCATCATCATCTGGACAAAACAAGCGGTAAAAGGTGAATTTTCTCTCTCTTTTGGCACTCTACCGGTCCAGCTCTTCCTCCTTTGCTGGCTCCGCCCTCCCAGCAAGACTCCAGCAGGATCTCGTCACTGATTAGCAACGTGTGCTTCCACTCTGATTGTGTACCAGGAGCCAATATGATAAAGAAGCTCAAGAAGATCTCTTCTGTAAAAAACTCTGAACAGTGTGGGAAAGGAGACTTTTTGGAATACTGAAGAGGCGGCAGGTAAGCCCTGGCTTTCCTCTCCTGACTACTGACAAGCTCTGGAGGGCCTGTTGTTTGTTCTATGGCATTCAGTGACACTTACCTGCTGGCTAAAGCTAATCTAGTTACTTACCTGGTGGTTTTTCTTCAGCTGTTCAAGGTTTTTCACCTGAAGGAAGCTTAATTGAAGCTGATTTAAAGCAAAGGCTGAAGAAAACTGAAGGAAGCTTAAGTAAAGCTGAAAAAGACTAAGACTGAAGAAAACTGAAGTTGAAGTGAAAAGTGAGGTGAAGTGAAGTGAAAACTAAAGCTGAGCTAAAAAAAAAGGCTGAAGGAAAGCAAAATGAAAACAAAAAAAAGGGGGATGTAATCTCAAAGCCAAAGTTAAAGCAAAGTCAAGCACAATGAAGAAAGAAAAAGAGTTTAGAACCACTATTAGCAAAATTGGAATCACTGTTTTGACTGAAAAATAAATGAAATCTTTGAGTGAAATCCTTCTCCATCTCTTTATTCAGAAGTGTCCTGTCCTTTCAGCTGTGGGCATCCACACAGTTAAAAACTGAAACACTTGACACTGATGTGATGCTTTATTTAACCAGCATATATCAGTCCCTTCAGGGTTCTGCAACCGCTTCCCATCTGACTCTTTCCTGGGAGCCTTTCTCTTTTTTATTAACTCTTTTTAGCCGTCTGTCATTTTTCTCTGCAAGACATGCGTGAACGGTCATTCCAGATATGGGAAGCCAAAGGAGACAATAATCGCCTGGAAATGTGCAGTAACAAAAGGTGCATTGGCCATGAACAATGCTGCCGACACCTCAGCCAACAGGACAGGGAGGACAGCGACGTCAGGTTACTCCTTTTTCTGTTTCATTTGTTTCTGTGATTGTTATTCTAAGGGTTTATCTTAATATTTGATTGCATGTGTGGGGAATTGTTTTGTTTTTATGTACAACACTTTAAGCTGTTTCTTTTAACATGAAAGGTGCTATATCAGTTAAATTAATTAGAATTTTGAATGTATTTCTTATGTAAGTGACCATGTTATTAGTGCGATGATGCCAAAGTATGATCAGAAATGAATGCATGCAGTGGAAGCCTGAACCGTCCGACGCACAAAAGAAGACGGTTAGCGTCAATAAATACTAACGACTTTTTAAAAAAAATAAATCTTAATGCATTAACTTTGACACCCATAGAAAAAAGCTTAACTCGCCTTTATCCATCGGTAGCTAGGATAGGCTCCAGCATCCCTGTGTCCCTAAAAGGTATTCATTGAGTTCTGTGGATAGATGGATGATTTTTAAAAATGCAAATTGTTGTTCATGTTCTGTGTTTTAAGCTTTGTTTGAATTGTTTCTTGTTTGGTCAGTTTCAGAGTTTCTATCAGAAAGTTTCCAGCTTGTTTAGTGGTTTTAATAACATCTCTGATGCAGTTCAGGGATTTTTCTTTGCTGCACTGTGAAAGGGAGACGGAGTAAAGATCATTGGTCTACTTTTAGTGAAAATCGGCTGCAAACCTTTTGTGCTCTTAGTATTTTTGTCACTGGGCTAACGTTGGGCTGATGGACCCTCAAGAGCTTTTAGTTTTCAAAACAACAAAATCAAACATTTTATCTTAGAATTTTTAACAAATGTTTATTTCACCCCAATTATAGTCATGTATTCTGCAAAAATAGTTAGTTTCCCCCTAACGTTTGCTGGATCACGTTCTTAGATTACACATGTTACGTACACGGCAGAGGAATACTACCTCAGGTACACGCTGTTGTACAGTTTACTCAAAATGCAAACATATTAAATGGTTTGAGCGACAGTTTATTTAATATTCCAAAAAGGATAAAAAAATGTGGACTTTTAATATGTATTTGTCTTATTATCTATGTAGTTTTACAAATATTCCTCTTCATGATGCCTTCTTCTCTCTGAGAAAAATATTCCCGCTTCCGCCTCATAAAACTGTCATTCTGCTTTCATTCTTCATTCTTGTATTTATTTCTTGTCTGTTTGTCCTAAGATTGGTTCTATAAACTAAAGGATAAAAGTGGATTATTGTGTAAATAGGACACGATCTGATTCTGTAACGTCTTTAAACCTGTTGAAATGCCAAAGAAGTTTGTGTTGTATAATATTTGAAAGGTGCACCGTTTGTGCAGAATGTGTCTGGAGTCATTCAGAAGACCCAATCACTAACCTTTGGGACGTCATCAGTTACGTGACCTTCCCTGCACGAAACGAGCAGCACTTGGAGGAAAGTGCAGAGGTAAGGGACTGTCATGTTTTACATGTGATCGGGTTTACGCTCTGTAGACTGAGGTCTAACCATCTGTAAATGTCACAGAAACAACAGCTGCTCATTTATCTCTGCCTGAAATGAATTCTGCAAAGAAGAGCACAAAAAGGAAACAAACTGCTTTTGCTACTTTGAAAATATTAGGTGAAGAAATCCTGGGATAGAAATCAACCTCTAGCCATATTCTTTAGGCCTGGAAGTATATTAGGAAGTTTTATATACAACAGAATATACAGAAACAAAAAGGCTTAGCAAAGACTGGGCTCAATCTAAGGAACACACTCAAACATGCTGTAAATCACTGAGTGCATCAGAGAGCCAGACCGAGTGTGACATCATCCATAGAAAACTGTTTACTTCCAGCACCAAACAAATCAAGTCAATTTTTTTGTGATACGGACACCGCCATGATGGAGCCAGATGTCATCAATAAGCAGTGATTGGTCCGAGCCAGTCTTAGTCAACGTTTCTTCGACAAGTAAGAAACTTCAGCACTTTAACATTGTGCTGTCCTATAGGCATGTTTACATTAAAAGTGAGACCCCACAAGACAGCGTGCTGAAACTTTTTATTTTTTTATTTTTTATTTTTTTATTTTCACTGGTGTCTGGCTGACATAAAATCCTGTCCACCTTTATCCACCTTTATCATGAGCAGGGTCACACATCAATATAAGGGTGGGGTCATCTGGACCCCATAAGGGAGCACAAGGGTTAAATAGTCTGGGTGAATACTTGAGTCCTAAAGAAGTAGTTTCGGTCATAATGTTCTATATGCTTTATTTAACCTCTATATCTATACACATATAGATATAGAGGTTACAGCCCCGAGTGCTCCAATTACCACGGGCACCACTGTCACCTTCCAAGCTTTCTCCAGTTCCTCTCCGAGTCCCTGGTATTTCTCCAGTTTCTCATGTTCCTTCTTCTTGATGTTACCATGACTTGGTACTGCCACATCCACCACAACGGATTTCCTCTGTTCTTTATCCACCACTACAATGTCTGGTTGGTTCTCCATTACCATCCTGTCGGTCTGGACCTGGAGTCCATCAGGATCTTTGCTCTCTCATTCTCTACCACTTTCTGAGTTTCCAGTCCATATTCTGCACACATGTTCCTGGATCTGTCCCTGGTATCATAGAATACAATTTTTCTAAACTATTTATTTTACTGCTAAAGCAGGATGAAGTTGTTGGAATAAACCATCAGCTGTTATGAAGTAAAAAAGTCAAAACAACACCTTATAAATTATTTCTTCTACACCTTTAGCATTTTTATCACAACTAATGAGTGGTATAAATGTGATAAGATTAAGAAATGATTTTATTATTAACCTTTCATGGTTTTAAATGGATGTGCTGACTGGAATCTAATAGTTTGTGTCTTAAAGAAGCAGCAAATTGAAGCGGACAGATTTCCATTTCATACTTTCAAAGTGATCATATCTGATGCCAATCATGATTACGTAGTGATTTATAGAAGCCTTCACATTAATTAGAGATTGGTCAGGGATATAAAGATGATATGGTGAGTCAGTTTCTTATTTCCAAGCTCAGCTTTTTCCTCGTGACCTCCCGTGTCTTTGTGCTCAATAAGCAAAACATAATAGAATTCAGAGAAAGCACAAATAGTAGAAAATTGAAATTAAAGTCTATAAAAGTACAAAAAACCCAACATTTTCATTTTATGAGATCAACTTTTGCTGTTATTAAATCGTTACACTGCAGTTGAAAGTCTGCTCAGTGCGTGCGCTGCATACTTGAGCCAGACCGCCTGAAAGTCTGAGGCTGACGAGACGTGAACTCACATGTAAGGTGACCTTCCAGAGCACCTGATCTGCAGGTAAATCAATTAACTGTGGCCCAAAAGTTCCTCAATCATTTTCTAAAATCAGTTTTTTTTGGTTTTTGGCATTTTCAGATTCCATTGATTCACCAGCTTGATAGGTCAAATTACAGGTGAGATATTTACGGAAACTAAATCCTGACATGTTTTTTTTTTCTCTCAACAGAAAGAAACATTCATTTGTATTCACTTTGTGCATCACAGTGGAGTTCAGCCTTGAAGGAAGCCCCCCTTCAGCTGAAGGTAAACAGCTGGTCGGTCATCACACCTTATCAGCTCTGACAACTGTTTAGTTCATTTGACCGCACTGCTTTTTCCTTCGCCCCATGTGAGTTCTAGTTAAAATATTGTTAAAATCACATGCAATTACCTGTGAATTAATATAAATTAGGAAACATATTCTCTCTTTAAGGGATAATTAGAGTTGTTGAGGTTTAACAAATATACTTGGTCATTAAATCATAAACCTAAAGCACCAGCAGTAAGTTTTACTAGATTATGTGAACAATTCTGCATGAGGAAAAGCAATCTGACAGGCAGAGCAACCGCAAGGTGACTGACTTGCAGGAAAACATGATACTTTGCTCTTTTTGCAGTTCAAGCAGAAAACAATATCAATAAATGATGAAGGATCTGTTAATAAGTCATGCATTCATTAACAAACATGTTTTACAGGCATTTTTAGGACCACATCTGCATATAAACCAGGAAAACAAAAAACATTTTGTGTTCATTCTATTTAACATTTTTTCATCTGTGGAAATATAACACTGAAGGTCAAAGAACCGGCCAGCACAAACAGACTCACAGATCCAATCAGAAGAACACTGTAGAATGAAGCTCAGAAGTTGGAGATCTCAGTGTATTACCATGGCCAACTTCAAGGTCATGAAACAATCCCATCCTATACGGAGGGTAAACCAGAGGACAGGGATGTGTGCTGGATGAGGTGACGCCAAGACTCGGATCGAGGCATTTTCAACTGCGAAAACGAGTGGAATAAAAGACGTGTGCAGGGTGTGGGATGGTGCTGCTAGTTTTTACTGAGAAAGTTAGAATTTAGAGTTAGATGGAGGGGACGGAATCACAACCACTAAAAGCAGCAGTCAAAAGGCAAAGATGAGGAAGAAGATGAAGATGTCATCACCATCTTAAGCTTTGGTCACATGTACCCATACGGGGGTTGACTGGTTCTGGAGCCACTGGAAATATATTCCCTTTTTTGACATGTGGTTCAGGAGGGTCATCCTGGAACTGAAGATGTACAGACGTCCGCTCACCAATTCAAATACGGCTGTCTGGATGCATTTGGGGTTTCCTAGAGGCAGATGCTCTCACCAGGCCTTTCTTCTGGCTTTCGGGAAGAGGTGCCTTGGACTGGACCACTGGACACCTGGGGGTGGTGGACTGTGTGTGGGTTGTCTGAGCTCCTGGCCCCTCTTTCTCTCTGTGGTGGTCCTGCTCGGGGGACATGTTGGGTTGTCTGGGAGTTTTAAGGGACTTGTTTTCTGGGGGTGGTCCAGGGAACCCTCTGGCTGCCTGTGCCAGTGCTACTCTCACTGGGCTTTGGGCCAGGGGTTGTGGGGTTCACGTCAGCCTTTTTACACTGAGTGACATAATGGAACATTCTAGTAAACACACACTCACCTGAACACACCTGGTTACTCACCTCTGCACAAAAAGGCTGTACACATCTGATTATTGAAATATCTGTTTGTGTGTGTTAGCTTGTCTGTGTACAGATGTTTGTGTGGGTCTGTGGGAATATGTGTGCAGAGAGGTTTTGTGTGTAGATGTGTGTAGTCGAGCAAACAAATGCAGCCCTTCTGTAAGAAGTTTTTACAGCATTAATAACATTTAGTAACTTTTGTAGCATTTTATACTTTTACTTTTTTTTTTTTTTTATAAGACCCACTCATGTTTTCTTGTTCAGAAATATTTTACAAGAATAAAAGCTCAACTTAAAGAAAAAAGTAAGGTTTTATACAAGTATAGACTCTGGGGGTCTTTAGCAAAACCTCTATGGTTAAAGTAAACTTTGTTCTAAAAAACAGGTTTTCAGCCTTTGTCTATTTAATCATCAAAACATTATAGAAACACATTGTTTTCCCTTAAGTCCTGCAAACACTATAAAGTCTGTTGGATGAAAAATATTCAAGTATAACTTTGTCAACATGTTCAGTCAATTAATCAATTAATCTGAGACAATCCAGAAGTCATGTGAAAAGTAAGCAATGTTTTTCCAAAAGAAACATTTGGTCAGATTATTAGAAACATCCCATATGAAGCAGTGTGGTCTACGATCATTTCCAAACCGTCACATTAATTAATTTAAAAACCACAGCTTTGGTCTTGAATTGATATTTGTTGATCATTTAACACAGAAAGGTTTCAGCACAAATGTTTACATCAAAAATGCTGCAGCTTTCATTTCAACTTGACTCCAAATTTCATCTACTCACTCTATATGCAAATAAAAACATTGCATATTTCATAACCATACAAGGCGTTGTGGCCTTATGTGGGTTGTGGTTTTTCACATCACAACAGCTTTTTTCCTTTTGAACCTCCACAAAAGCGTTCACTCCGACCGCGGAAAAGAAAGCTCTTTTCCTCTGAAACTCAAACGAAAACCCAAACAAATTCTCTTTTCTCAGTTGTATTAATAAGACTCATACTTGTACATAAATGTATTTAAAAAAAAATAACGTTCTCAGTTGTGATTTTCATTAGCATAACTGTAGTTGTGGTGTTGATGTTTGCAAGGTGTCAGGTTGTCTTAGGAGCGACACAAGAAGCTTAAGACATTAAACCAAACTTTATGGTTGTTATAAGTTGTTCTAACCACTAAAAATTATTATCATGTTGTTTGTAAGACTAATTTATTAAAGTTTAAAAAAAAAAAACAAACCTGAAAACATAAATACAATTATCGCATTAAAGATGATGAGATTAAACCTGAACTTATTTCCTCAAATTAATGAAAAGTCAAAATCAATGATCTTCACACAATAACTTACTTAAAAACCCCAGTCATCTTGTTGAGGGTTTTACCACAGATGATGCTAAACGTTATGAACATCACTACATCCTCCCAGCATATTAGAGGAATGTGATTAAACCACACTGGAGGGGTGGGGAGTAACACAATGGGGGACCTTAAGAAGGCTGTCTGGGTCTGCAGCACAATTATCGCTCATCCATCTTTAATATCCCATTCATTCTCTCCATCTCTACCAACAGAGGGGTACTCACCTTGCAATTATTATCACAGCCGGGGTCTAAATTGGAGGAATTGGAACTTCTGGCCTTCAAAAATGATGGATGTGGATTTGAATGAAGGGATGGAACATAAAACTTTGCTGTTATTCTTGTCAGCGGGGATTGAAATCGGCACTAAATGCTGAGTTATGACATGAAGGCATCATCTTCAAAGCTCCTCTTTGTTTGTTGGGTAGTTAACAAAAATCATTTATATTTGCTTTGCTGAAACATAATCAAAGATGGAAATCGAGCTGTGTGTCGTTAGGTTAAGTTGTCATGGAAACCTCTTTTTGAAGTCTGTGCCGGAGCTTGACAGTAAAGCAGATAGGTTATACAGAAGACAAAACATGAAACAATTTGATCAAAATTCCTCTTTAGAGAGAATATGTTGATTTTTGAGAAATACATTTTTTAAATGACTTCTGTGGTGGTTTATGGTTAAGTGTTTCAGAGCAGCAGACGTAGCTATTTAGCTAAAAATCAAGACAACAATGTTAATCTGTTTTAAAGACACAATCTGATGATGCAAAATGGATACATGCAGTGTTGCAGGGGAGCTAGGTGACAATCTTTAGCATAAATGATGTAAAATCAATAAAGCGTGAAAAGACCTTGATGGAAGACCATAAATGTGGTTTATGGCTCTTGTTGTTAATGCTGCGATGAGGTCAGGAAGCTTCGGATGGTTTAATCAATCTGACAGGAAGCTCACGCAGCTTCTGTGTTTACTCTCAGGGTTAGAGACATTTCCAGCATGTTTGTCAATCACGTATTTTAAGATTTTCTGAAGATCGAAGCTTTTATTTCACAAGAAAGAAAAGACGGTGAAACAGCTGCCCCTTTAATTTTGACCCAGTTAGAACACCTTTCATTAAATTAAACGAGCCACTCGGCTAAAAGCCTGACAGCATGACTGCTCAAGAGTCATCAAATGAATTAAGAGGCGTACGAAAAGCCGCCGAGCTTCGGTTACTCAGCGCTGAATGCATCTCAGAGTAATTTGGCAAGATCAAAAACAGAAGACTTGTGTGTGCAGGAGAAGGGTTGTAGCTGCTGCATGCATGTTGTCAGGATGTTTGCTCAGGTGATATCTGCAGAGATTATTTAGAAGCGCCGGTCCATCACAGAACCTCGCATGTTAAGCCGAACATCAGGGGAGCAGGATTAGTCACTCAAGCTGCACGTGACAATCCCACATTTAATTACCACTAAAAATGACTTTCTCTTTAAGCAGAGTTATGCAAAGGTGTTGCAGAAAAGCTTATTTAAAAAGATAAATAAGTAGAGAAATCAAACAGATGATGATGTGTCGTTTCCATTTATGTCACATTTAAATAAAATCATCACCATCATACCTGATTTTTTTTTTTTTTGTATGCTTTTCCTGTTTCAATTGACAATGCATCATGTAGATGATAAAGTGCTTTTGACAGTGTTGCTTAGCAACAGGGGAGTCTTTCCATTGACAAACTCAAACCTTGGGACACAAGTGGCAAAGCCACCATGTTTGGAGAACACGGAGGTCAAGATCGAGTTCAGTCGCAGAGCAAAGACTGACCTAAGTACTTCACCGCAAATAAAAACACAAATGCATCAGTTAAAAGCAACAAGACACTGGAAGAAATGGTGGAATAAATGGTGGAATAAATGATGGAGAAATCGACTACAACATCCAGACAACTTGTGGCTCAGTCACAACCATCCTTATGGGTGTATACGGGCTATTTGCAGGTGAAAAATGATCAAACCTGTACGGGATACGAAGACGGTCCACACAAAATTTCAAGGTGGTCGACCGCTCAGTGGACCCGTAAAGCTGTTGCTGCATATATTTTCTACAGGTATGCTGCGGGCGACGGCTCTTATTGAACCTTTGTGCCCGTGGTCTCCAAGCTTTTCCAGGACCGATTAGAGTTACACAATATTTACACAGACCGGCCCCAGCAGGGCGGAAGCGTCATGTTTAGGAAAATATTTTCAAAATAAAATGCTATTACAAGAAATTTAGTTTTTAAAAAATCTAAAAAATATCAGTGTATATATATGTATATATATTTCAGATAATGAAGATTCAATGAAACAAAGTTAATGATTTGTAGAAGTCATTTATTTTAAAAAGTTCAATTAATGAAACAATACAGGATTTTTTTCCCCCGATAGAATGTCTTAACACTCAATCCAGACTCGAATAGATCCTTTTCATGGTCACGTCAGACAAAATGGCGACAGGGCCAAAAAGGCGAATAGTAACTTCTGGTATTCGGATTTAGAACAGCAAAGCTGACAGCTGAACTCTGTTTGACAAAATTTTACATTCATTATAAAAGGTAATTTTGCCAATTTCAACATAAAAATGTACAATATTTATTTATGAATGTCCTGCTGAACTGTATTTTCATTTCCTGTCTTAGATCGTTCACAAATCTACATACAAATTTGAATAATCTTCAATATTTGAGGTTTTAATGAAAAAATCAATCTTTCATTCGAGCACATAACGTGGAAATAGTCACTTTCATATTTTTGGCAGTTTTCACTTAATTTAATCATGTTTTACCTTTATTTTCCTGCAGATCAGACACAGTTATGAACTGTAATAGTTCAGCCTTGCTGCAGGTAAATTCTCAAATGTCCCACACCTTTCCATAAATCAGTAACTATATTTGATTGAATCTTAATTCTCTGTAAAATGTTTGAACTTTGTGATGACGATTTTTCGTTTATTGTTAAAGTGGAGGCTAACAACCAGACACTAGCTTCAGCTACGTCTGACTTTTATGGTGTGATGGGTAAATAAAGAAAAGGAAAATCATCCAACCATTGTAATACTGGTATTTTTTAAATATTATATAAACGTGAGTCCACAGTGTCTATAACTTTATTATCTACGAGTGTGAAACAGTTGAGTCTGTCGCCGCGAACCAGACAGAGCAGCTTCTGCTAACAATTCTAAAAAATTCCAGATGTGGAGGAAGATTTAGTTTTGTCTGTAAACAGCAGCTTTATTGTTAGTTGGAGTCGAAGGTTCTTCTTCAGTTTACTCACTGATTCTTTTCCCCGAAAAAGCTTTCTAAATATGTTTTATTGCTTGGTTTCTGTTAGCTGTGGACTACTAGCTTAGCGATCCAGGTAGCCGCGTTACAGTAAGTCACGGGATCTTCTCCACGTCCCTCCACAGACCCGGACAGCCCAAAAACCTGCACCACTGCATGTGATTAAGGCATGAATCCAGAGTCACATATGTAGGTGTCAATAAAGTGAATCATGACAATGATTTAAATATAATAAAAATATGTTTTTTGTGTGCAGAACAGCAGCCTCTTTTAACTTTTGTTCTAAAAACACCTTCAAGACTTAATCAGAAAAATCACAGGAAAGGAGCTTTTATAATTTAGTTTCTGGAGGTTTTAAAAGTGATAATTACATAATTAATTAAAAATTCTACCTATTAGCAAAAGTCCTCACATTTTGAGAAGGTAAAGGATGAGAAATGACATGATTTACTTCAATAATATCCTGTACACAGAGCTGCTGACTGCAGCACAAACAGTTGATATGGACGCTCGCCTGGGGTTTGGGAAAGGCTAACTCCACTTGTTTTACATTCTTAGTCAGTTACTTCAGTGAAGTGGCTCGATGTCGGTCCAGAGGGGTTTCTTTTTATGAATAAAAGATCTCCATGAAACAAGTGCAATCCCTCCTCATATATTCTGTGTTTTCAGTACATGGAGCCTGAAAGTGAGGAGGAAATCCAAACACGGCGGGGAAATCCAGCAAAAGCATTTCTCATCTCCTAACCAGGGGTGTCAAACTCACTCACACAGAGGACCAAAATCCCAAACACACCTCAGGCCACGGGCCGAACAGGAATGCCCATTTTTAAAACTTAACTTAATCTTAATTTTTTAACATAATTATGAATAATAAAAAGGCAGGAATATTATTGTACAAAAAATCAACTTAAACCTTAAATAACTTTCAATATTTTACTCTCCATAAAAATATATATTTTCCAAATTATACAAGTTAGAAATAAACACAAGATAACATCGGGTCATTAACAACAATAAAGTAAAATGATCTGGAGGGCCGGATCCGGCCCCCGGGCCTTGACCTTGACACACATGTCCTAATGGGACAGATCTTCAGTGCGTCCGGTCGACAAACGCATTCATGTATGCAGTTCTGTTTTGAGACATCATATTTTATCTCATTCAGACGTTTCTGGAATCCAACCATCACCTTTTGTGTTTTTGATGGCTTGCATTTGCAGCTGGATGTGGTGTTAGACGCCGTTTGCAGTAGATGTGCTCATGACGCTCAGTCTCGTGACAAACGTCCCACATGGTTAAGTTATTCTAGACTCCTTTAATTTATTCATGAGAGAAACCAAATAAATTATATGTTAGGTTGAAGTTCGACTAAACTTTGGCTGCAAGTGGAACAAGTCTCCCCCTTAAGGGGCGCAAAGTAGCAACAGTTATTTAGACGCTATTGGGCAGATTCCCTCTGAGTAAAGATGAGATAAAAGCATAATTTATTTGGTAAAAAGTAAAGTATTAAAACAAATAAGGGAATCTCTACTTGCAATTTAAAAGAAAGAAACTGATAGTAAAAAATATTGCTGCACTGATTAATTCAGCTTGTTCTGTTTATCACCTTCATGCAGTCCAATAAAAAAGAAAAATGACGCAAGACATTCACAACATGCGTTTGGTTCTTCCAGCAAAACATACTGGCCCAGAAATCCGTGCAACTTCAGGTGAGCAGCACTTCTTTTTAGGTCAAACAAACTGCGGGCATTTTGAGCACAGAGGTTTTTGGCTCGCCGTCCTGTGCCAGATGTCCTTTCTGGTGCCATCCTGGCGACACGGGGACATGGACCGTGACATTCCGGATAAAAGCAGTTTTGTCCCCCACGGTGCCACCGGCCGGGATCATTTAGAGCCTGAAAATCATGCCATGATCATACGGCAAGAAAGATATCAAGATGTGAATAATTAATGCGGGACGGTGGAGGTTTGAGGTCATCTCCAACCTTCAGGAAAATGGAACTTTTTCTGGTTTCACTCTTCTAAAATGTGTACTGCTGTGCTTTGTTCAGAATTCAGTTTGTGGACTTTTCATAAAATATTTTTTTGTGGACTTTAAGAAAACATTTTCATTGTGAGGGAGAAAAAAAAGTTTTTTTACTGTTAAGGTAACAAACGCAGATGAAAATGAACCATTGGTGCCAGAGATGGCCATGGTAGCTTTGAGTCAAAAAAGCATAAGTTATGGTGATTTGTGATTTGATTGATTTTTGTCTTTTCTGATCTGCATGGATAGGACGCTAAATGCTCATGTTCAGCTAATAAAGAATTTCACCTTCTTAATTCCAAAGGCATCCTAGCCCTAACAGAATGAACTGAATTTAATGAGTTTGACATGTCTGTCTGCTGAAACATGCTAGCTTAAATCATTTCTAACAAGTGAAATTTGATAAATTTGCATGTTTTTCTGATTTAATTTGGGAAGAAACTTGACAAACCTTAACCCTACATGTGCAAACTCTGACAAATTGTGTTGTTGTCAGATCATTTGTGAAGACTGTGGGCCGTGGTATTAACACTTAAGGGTGTTGTATCCCCGTGAGCATTAATGCCTGAGGCACCCTTAAGGCGTCTGCTGTGGAAGACCACCGAAAAACTAAAGCAGAAAAGAAAAAAGGTGAGCAAATCATCGTGTATGCTAACAATTGCATTTGTAATTTGCCCAACCAGGACTGCTTCATGACAGAAAGCTTTAATTAAAATGGTGGACATACAGTTGATGTCTTATAGTACCGACCTTTACGTTTTTTTATTAGGATTCATTTTAGTTTTCTGGAACTTTTTTGAACATGTAATGCTGTTTTATTATTATATTTTTGTTTTTAAATTGTTTTTGTGATCTTTAAAATGTTTTTGTGTTGAGTGATTTGTTTGAGAGGTTTTCACTTCTGGGCCACCGTAGGCATCTTTTTAAAGCCATATAAACTTCAAAGTGCAGATTATTTTGTATAGAAATAAACATTTATAACACTGAGGACACAAAGGACTTGACTCACTGTCTGAGAAGAACTTCTCCTTGGATGAGATCTCTCCTGTGAAGACCTGCTGCTCTTAAGGTCGCGTCACACAGTCGCCACGTAAAATTTGCACATTTTTCATGAAATTTAGGTCTTTTTTTGGATACTCTCACATATATTCTTAAGGGTTTCTTGTGTTCAACATTTGACGATGTGTGCAGACGTTCGTCCCGGCCGACAGGAATTCAGTTTTAAGCTTTTCAAAATTTTTGAGAGATTGATCATTACCCAACATATGCATATTTTATGTAGTTTACAGGGCTGGGTATCGGTTATAATTTCCAGAAACGATTCGATTCACAAGAGCCTGAATCGATTTGATTCCGATTTTTTACGATTCTTTCGATCCTTCAATTTAATTTAATTTTGAGTTTACACATTTATACACATTTGTTTAGAAATACATTAATAATCTACTATATGTTTTGAATATATTCATATTTCTCTGATCCAGTTCACATACTGTAAATGTATCAGTGAAATACTGAGATTGTTAATATCATCCAGTGTTACATGGATTCTCTAAAGGAGAAGTTCTAACTAAAATGTTCAGATCATTAACATTGTAAACATTGTTCTGCTTCTCCTGGAGGACGCTTCAGTTTGGACACTAGGTGGTGATCACGCTATAGCAGCGCACCTTATTCTAGAAGAAGAAGAAAGTAGCAAAAAAACTGTTTTGGACTACAAATAGTTGCTTTAAAAAATATTTTCCTGAGAGTTTGGATAATTCATGTCTTTGAGTTTATAAAGATGTTCATAATAATAATAATAATAAATTTTATTTATATGGCGCCTTTCCTGACACCCAAGGTCGCCTTACAGATAAAAACAAACATAATAAACAGCTTAAAATGACAGTCATAAAACATATAAAACATATAAATATAATAAAATACAGCAAATTAGGTGGGATAGGCTAATGTGAAGAGGTAGGTTTTGAGTTTTTTTGCAAATTGAGGGAGTGAGTCCAGGTTCCGTAGATCAGAGGGAAGGGAGTTCCAGAGCTGGGGGGCCGAGCGACTGAATGCTCTGTCCCCCATGGTGATGAGGCGAGTAGTGGGTACCATCAGCTGAAGGGAGGAGGAAGACCTGAGGGAACGGGCGGGAGTGGCAACATGGATGAGTTCACAGAGGTATGGAGGGGCGAGGTTGTGGAGGGCTTTGAAGGTCAGAATGAGGAGTTTGTAGTTGATCCGTTGAGGCACTGGGAGCCAGTGAAGCTGCTGCAGGACAGGTGTGATGTGAAGAGAGGTGGAGGTGTGTGTTATGATCCGGGCAGCAGAGTTCTGAAGCAGTTGGAGCTTGCGTAAAGTTTTGTAGGGGAGTCCAGATAGAAGAGAGTTGCAATAGTCCAGACGGGAGGTGATGAGACTGTGCACTAGAACAGCTGTGGAGTGTTGACTGAGTGAGGGACGGAGACGGCGAATATTACGGAGGTGGAAGTAAGCAGTCCGGGTGACGTTATTGATGTGGGCAGTAAATGAGAGAGTGCTGTCGAGGATGACACCCAGACTCTTAACTTGAGGGGAGGGGAAGATGGAGCTGTTATCGAAGGAAATTGAGAAGTTACTGAGCTTTTTTAAGTTGGTCTTTGTTCCTATAATAAGTAATTCAGTTTTGTTACTGTTTAGCTTAAGAAAATTTGAAGTGAACCAGGATTTCATCTAGTCAGAATGTATGTTTAGTATGACAGAGGGTGAGCGTTAGCATTAGCCGTCCTATGAGAAATTCCATTGAACCATAGCATCAAGCTAGTGGACTTTAGATTTATGTGCTAAATTGATATAGATTTTTATGAATCAATTATTGATCTGTAAAGCTTAAATCAATTCAAATTGATTAATCAATTTTAATAACACAGCCCTAGTAGTTTCTAAGCAGTCATTACATAAATCTTATGCAATTGTCTGTTTTTCATGCAAGTTGCAAAAGCAAATTTGTGGCTTCCCATGACCGTTCCGTCTCTAACAGACTTTACCACCGATGTATAGCTTTGATATCACATATCATTTCAAAAATACGCAATTGATGCACAAATCACTATTCGCGTATTGTGTGACAGGTTTATAAATGATCTGATCTTTCACATCTCCAGCAGTCTGTACCGAGTGGGTTCATCTGGGCGGGGGGGAGTCTCATGTGTCCGGCGCACCATGGAGGGTGCAGCGCAGGAGGGTGCCAGAGACGGCGGCCCGAGTGCGACTCTGGACCGGCCCTTCCAGCAGATCTCCCCCGCTGCTTTCATTCGAACGTCTTCTGTGGTTTTAACGTAGTTCATTCGTAATTTATTCTGTGAAAAATTTTGACAAGAAACAGACTTTTTTAACTTTTTCCACATATATTTATGTATGACCAATTCTCACTAGTGCAATATACACAAAATGTGTGTAGTGGTTGTGCGACACGGCCTTTACCCTGATGAACCAAAATCAGTAGAAAGATTGAAAAAATAGTAGTGGTTAAGAGAGTTACACCTCCTGCTGGGACCTCTAAAATGATGGACATATGCCAAACATGAAAACATGTCAACAAATGTTAACATTGTTTTACAAGGAAGGCTACAAAACTTGCTGAAAACACAAAATGCAGTAGACTTCTATAAATGAAAACAGATACGGAAACAAAAAAAAAGGGTTGAAAGTGAAAAAAAAGTTTTGAAATTGAAATTTTGAGTTTTCAAACCTAAAAACAAAATATTTGAAGCTGAAAATGATTAAGTTTATCTTAGAAATAGCTCAAAGTTTTGGACATTTTACATTTTTTGGCCAAACGCAAATATTTTTTTCAAGGTGTCTCATGTGAAGAACTCGAGAATTTAAATACTTCCCAGCGTTTACAGCATTCATGAAAACTGGAATAATGCAGCTCTGCTGTTGTCATTTGTTTCTTTTTCTCCTCCTTGTCTTGTGGTTTACATTGTGTGTTTGTTGTCTTTTTTTAGGTCGTCCTGTGAAAGTGGTTTGATTTTCTGCTTTGTTCAGCGCTGTTCTGTGTTTGCTCACACCTGCTGTCACAGGCACACCTGTTTCTGCTCCAGAGTAAATATACTGATCCACTTCTGCATAAGAAATGATCTGCTGTTATTTTCTGCCTGCTTCTGTCCATAGAGGGAACCCAAACTTTAAAGATTTAGGTTTTCTTATAACTGGTTTTGTTTTGTGCTTTTTTACCGGGGTTTTACTGATGAAAGTAGTTTATTTTGTCCCATTGGATCCCAGTTTCTGCACACAGACTCAGAGCAGTTTAAAAAATAAATGGAAAGAACATCCCTCACCTGATTTTCAGGTGGGGAAAACAACACCTCTACTTTCAGACTGAAACCACAGCAATTCAATTTCAGATGAAGTTAATATGCTGCTCATTTAGACGGCTGATTCCAAACACTCCATACATCTTACTAAAGTATATTTTGAGTAATCTTGATAAATAATCTCGTTTGATGGTTACGGTTTGATTGAACTGATTTGTTTCTTAATGTCATCCAGAGCAAATTACGTCTTCTTTGTAGATGTCTTCTTCAACCTGTATTTGTATGTAAATGACCTCTTATTAGACTGTGTACATCTATTCACAGCTCAAGTTTACAATAGAATTTACATAGCTTTATACAGCTGCCAGAAAGTCAGGTTTTTTTTTCATTTCTGCCTCTGTGTTCACTCAGATTGACTTTCTAATGTCTGGCTCACATCTTTCTGTTTTTCAAAGGAAACTTTTGGAAAGCATTTCTATAATAATCTTTGTTCTCCCTTTTGTTTTTCTTCCAGAGCAAAAAATCCTTTAATTGAAAAGTTTCTGTATTCCCAGAATTCCCTCGGTTAGGAACGGGAGAGCTGCCATGCTTGAATGGAAAAGAAAACTGCAAGCACTTCAAAAAAACGTCTTTGGAGGATTGTAGACCGCACTGTGGATGTTACTGCAGCAAACTCTAATCTTATCCTGAAACACAATTTTCTTTTTTTTATATTTTAGTGTGTTTTTAAGATGACAAATAAAAAATAAAGCAGGAAGTTTTCAAGAGAATTACTTTCTCATGTACAACATTATCTCTGTGGTATAAATGAGTGAGATTTATGGACATAATTAACCAGTTCTCTTAAGGTTGTAGAGTTTGTTTTAGTCTAAAAGGTTTCACAACAGCAGTGTGTCTTCAACAAAAATCTGCTCATACATTTCTCTGAAGCACAGACTCATAATGACACACTCAGGTGTTTCCCGTCATTGTTAGTCTGAGGAGATGACAGCAAAGCGGTCCAGTGACACATTGAGATGGATTGTGAGGCAAACTACAGCAGAGAGGCAAAAGTAAGAAAAAACGATCAAGAATGAAAGACAGATTTGTCTGCATGTCTTGCAAAGGATAAACAGAATACCTGAACATCCCTGCAGTTTTTCTGCGAAAATTATCTTTATGAGAGAGATCCAGGAGGAAGTCGATTCTGAAAGACTCACTCAAAGATTCATTCGTCTTAAGGCTTTTGTGTTTATTTTGTGCACAGAGGAGCTTTGCAAACTCACAACCTGCAGCTCTTAGATAATTAATAAAAGGGGGAGAAATGTGCCCTTGATGAAACCCGTTCAGCAAGTTCAGCTGCTTTCTGTGAGGATCATAATATTAGATCCATCATTTACTAAACTCTCATCGTTGCATAAAGTGGATGAGGAAAGTAAGTCCTCTGACTGCTGCCTAGTTTTCATTTAAGCTGCATGAACATGCAGACTGTGTGGCTGTTTGTCCACATCCAGTCTAAAACCACTGCATACGTGATGGGAACTGTAAATGAATATTTGCATTGTTTTAAAAAGACTTAAAGTCCTCTTATGACAATTTTTTTAAATTAAAAATACGTTACCAGTAGTGTTTTACTGATGATTATGAAGTTTTTAGCCAAAATCCCACAACCTAAATGTCTTAAAAATACATTTTTCTTGTTGATCTGAAGCCTCTGTTTCCAAAATCTCTGAGGGGGCGTGGCTTTTGGAGCTCCGCCCCTGACCCCCCCTGTCTGATTATGATAGCTCTGAGTCTCTCTAGCATAAATCTTCACCGCTGCTCCATAAAAACGTCCATCAATCTGGGTAATGTCCAGCCGTATGGTTCCAATCCGGATGTCAGCTGGACGAGGAAGTGAAGATCTTCATGGACAGAACTTCCTCCAAAATCCTGATTCTTTCTCCTTCCAGTTCACCAAAGACTCTTTTAGCTAATTCTCCAATGTTTATTGACTGTGATCAATACATTCAATCATTGGTTTCTCAGAGTTCTTGATAAAATAATCAAAGCTAACATCAAAATGCTCTTTCATTGATTTACAATCCTTTCCAACTGCGGTCAAATGAGCCGCCGTTCACATTTCCGTGGTCACATCAAGAAGCTCCGTGGAGTCTGGTGGAGATTTTCCAGCGTTCTCAGTCCTGCTACCGTAAGTATTGGATGAAACTCACACCAAAAATCCAGTGATGCTGATTTGACCACAGAAATGTGAACGGCGGCTCATTTGACTGCAGTCAATGTGAAGATACCATCTTCTCTTCTCCAGAACCTGAACTAGACACGCTAGAGGAACAGAAAGGTGCTTTCACACCAAACGTGATTCCCACGGCGGAGGTGACCAGCTCCAATGTTTCTCAATGGTACAGGTGAGCTCTGAGGAGAATTGAAGCCCCGCGGAACAATGTGAGGAACCAGGGAGCTGGGAGCGGGAACCGTGGACTGGGGTGCAGGGACTGTGGAGCGTATGCGGTAACCGGAGAGCGCGGGGTGGGGACTTGAGACTGGGGAGCGGGCAGCCAGCTCGGCTCTCCTAAACTGTGATATTTTACTTATTTTCGTAAAGGCAATAATATAGAACAAGTCCTCTATTTTCCTCTCTCAGGTTAATGCGGGACAGCCTTCAAAATCAGTTAGAGACACAGAAACAGCGGAAGCAGCTGAAATCCAGACACACCCCCAGAGAGAGACTAAAACTCAAGTCCGTTCGTCCCTCTGTCTGGTAACCTCAGCTTGTTGTGGTTGTGACTGAAAACTTGGTTCTACTCATGGTTCCTGCATATCTTTAGGTGGTTCAAGGACAACAGTTGCTGAGAGTTTTTGCTGTTTTGACTGAATAAAAATTTTCTTATGATGGATTTAGGTTGCTTTAAGTCCTTCTCATTTCTGGTACTGACCTCCTACTTTTGCTTCATGGATGGTTGCAGAAATGTGTATACTAGTTTATTTATATCCCTGATAACAGAACCCTGAGAGTGTAGTTGTTCCTTTAGCCTTATAGTCCAAACTGGCCTTACAGGTGGATACAGACTGTCTGTGGGTGAAATCCTGTAAGGGGCACACAGGTGGCCCACAGGAAACATCAAGGTCATAGACCTTCTTCTTCACCTTTCGGCTTATCCCTTTCGGGGTCGCCACAGCGTAACAGCACCCACTGTTTCACATCAGTGATTTGGCAGAGTTTTTACGCCGGATGCCCTTCCTGACACAACCCTATACTTGAGGGGCACAGGGACCCAGTTAGGCAGCAGCGTCAAGGGTCTTGTCTAAGGACCCAATCTGGGTGGAGATCAGTGGACAACCCTGGAATCGAACCCAGGGCTCCTGTATGTCAGCCCTTCACCTAGCCCACTGAGCCACCCAGCCGCATCAAGGTCATAGACCACTGTGGTGGTTTTTGTTTTTCTGTGTATTTTGCATGTAACTTCCATTAATCTTACAAATACTTCTTATCCCTTGTACGACAATGGTATGTTCCATTTAAATGATGTCTCTTGAGGTGGCTGTATAGTCTCAAGAGAACATTAAGACACGCTCACCTTAAGTTCCGGTCACTCTTCTCTTCAACCCTCCACAGACCTGGATGACCGAAAGACCTGCAGCACCTTCATTATCTAGGGAAAAGAAAAGTTTCCCACCAATGCTTCAACCAGCCAAAAAACTTTTCAGACCAAGACTCTCTCATGAAGATTCACTTTACTTATTGACTGAGCTTTACTACTAAACTGAAGCACACGTATTCCTTACAGATAGTGAGGCATTTGTACACCAGTCCTATAGTGTCAGTGGACTTTGCTTCATTTGCTTTAAGTTACTGAAGCTCCATGAAAACAGTGAAGAAACGATGAATAATTAAAGAAGATGAAAGTCAGTTGCTTCAAGGCAGAGATAATACCCCAGTTAACTATTGTGTTCTTAAGGTTAATGTTCGATGATCTTTCTTTGAGCATATGCAAATGGAATGATCAACGGAATCTTTATGAAGTACATGAATGTCATCTTGATTAAACTAAAACTTGCCTCTGGCATCGTGATGGGATTTACAACATGTTTCTTGTAGTGATCTTCATGCTTTCTGGGAATGTTAAAACTGAAGATTAGCAAGTGTGCTAATTTAGTTCAATATTATGACGAATCTCATTAATCAAGAATTATCTACATTCATGCAGTGATGCTGGTGTTCAGTGGATTTGTTTTAAACAACAGGACATCTGTGGAATCATGAATAGAACAAAGAAAACCTGTTTTTGCTTCAGTGCTTTTATCGTTTTTGAGACGTGTAATGTTATTTCTCTGCTCAAACTGGTGCAAGAAAGTGGGGAATTAGCTTCAAACTCCAAAACTAAGCTTTTATTAGAAAACACCCTCAGGTTTTGAGATGTAAAGAAGTGGAGCAAATCCAGGGCATCCGTGCACAGACAGAAGTCAGAAAGTTTCCCGCTGGTTTAAAACGCCTGTCCTGCATGTCAGGTTCCTCCTGCAGCAAAAAGCTGTGACCTGCTTTTGGGAGAAAACTATCAGCAGACATTCTTTTTAGTTTTTACAATTTCCCATTCATTGGGCCGATAACGTGATTGCCATGAAGTGTAGGAATGAAAACTGAGGTGAGTGCATGAGAGCAGGAGGAAGTGTGCTATTAGCTGTCCAACCTCACTAAAGAACAGAAGAGGTCATTCTAAAGCAGGGGGGTCAAACTCCATCGCTCAAGAGGCCAAAATCCAAAACACACCTTAGGACCGAACAGGATAAACATTTATTAAACACTCTAAAACTACATTTATAAAACTTTAAAACCATTACTTTTTGAACTGGATATATAGCATTACCTGTGATAATGTGTGAATGCTGTTAGCTGAATTTGGCTGCTGAAGATGATAGTGCTAAAAGCTGAAAACGCTGAAGTTGCAAACTTGTCAAACACTCAATTCACAATGCTAAATTAGCCAAACAGTCAGCAGAATGCCAATTTTTAAAACTTTAAAACTGTAACTTTTTAACATAATTCTGAATAATAAAAAGGCAGGAATATTATTCCAGAATAAATCAACTTAAACCTTAAATAACTTTCAATATTTTACTCTCCATAAAAATATATTTTGTCTAAATTATACAAGTTAGAAATGAGCTCAAGATAACATCGGGTCATTAATAACAATAAAATAAAATGATCTGGAGGGCCGGATAGAATTACCCGGAGGGCCGGATCCGGCCCCCGGCCTTGACTTTGATACAGCATGTGACTTTTCTGCAAGTTCCCTGCCTGGTCAGCTCGGTGAACATGACTGCTGCTCACCTCAGTGACAGGTCAGAGATTTTTATTTGAAAAATGGTCCATCTGAAGACGGTCGTGCAGCAACAAGTGATCCTCACCCTGCTCTGATTTATGACCTCGAGGGTTCTGACCGCTCTCTGAGAAGGGACATGCAAAACCCAAACAAAGTCAAATCAGAGGGGTGGCCTTCTGACGCAGAGAAATTTGATGGATATTTATTTTATATATAGATTTAAACCATGTTTGATGTCCATTTTTAACAAAATAATTTAACTAAAATCTACGTTTTAATTGTAAATTTCCACACGCACAATGGACTTAGGAAATAATTTGGGCAAATGTGAAGCCATCCGTCTTTTCTTCCTGGACTTTCTTGCATTGGTGCAGACAGATTTCTCCTCAATGCACCAGAGACTGCAGTAAAGACTGCAGGGAGAGCATCAGGTCTGTAGCAGCCCATTCTGACTGAACAATAATAGTCTCTCCAAGGACTCGAGTGAGACGGTTCTGTATCTGCGCCTGTTTCCACACTCTGGGACAGCAGACTGACCCGCAGCCGTGTTCTGGTTCAGTTTCCACTTCTGCCCCTTAACTTGGAGATATTCAGGCAGGAGGTGGAGGCGCGGGGGGTTTAACTGTGTCAACATAAAGGGAGCACGGTCATACATCAGAAGACAGACACTTTTAACTCTTATCTGGGTTGAAAGGAGCAATTATATTGAATCTACTGCAATTGATAAGAGGTTAATGAGGCTGTGGCCATAGTTCATGCCTGAGAGCGCCCTCCCAATAAAGATGAGCGTGCAACCGTGTGTCCAGCATCAAATGTTACGGTGATGGATCTGTAAATCTACACAGAAACTTGTAACGGTCCTGGGAATATGCGAGCGGGTCGGGGTCTACGAGCTGTGGAATTCATCTGGCACGTCGTGTCAAGATGCCAATTTAACTGCTGATGGATGAGCGAGCCCCTCGCTACATGTTAGAGGCATCCGAGATGCTGGTGTTGCCATCATCCGGCCAAGATAAATGACTCCTAACATGCATTGAGATTTTCCCCTACTTCACTTGACATTTTAGAGATGTCTCTTTAATTACAGTCTGTCTCAGCTTTGAGGAACGCTCATTTCAACAATCCTGCCCATTCAAATTACACTCAAAAGGAAATATTCTCCAATAATATAAAACCCCCAGTTTTCTGGCCATAAAAAGAGAATTTGTGTCCCTGAACTGTTTCTGTCAGGAGCCTTCCTGGCTGTTTCTTTATTTCAGCGGATGCTGCTGACACACCAGACTTCACGCCGCACTCCCCCTCATATGACACTGTTCTCCAAACACATCCTCCAGAAATGTCACACTTTGCAGCCATATCATTGAGACAATGTATGGGATACATTTTCATGATTGCTCGTGCTCTGAGCGAATGTGACTGAAGGTAGAACAAATGCCAGGATGCTTTTCTAAAGCATGTTTGGGAAGCACATCTGCATGTGTAACCATGCGCAAGCTCCCATTTAAAAGTGCTTGTTTTCATGAATGTCTTTTTACAATAGTCAGATACATTCAAATCCAACTTTATTTAATAGAAATGATAGTCCATGTTTTCCTGGATGTATTTACTCTTTTTCAATGCGTACAATTTACTGGAACACCACGAGTTCCACAAATGTTGATAACAATGAAAAGAATCCCAGCCAGCAGGGCCAAATGGACCCCATATGGTTTAAAAGTGGGAAGAACACGTGGACCCGATAGGGTTTGTCCACAGTTTCCATGGTGGCCCCACCTGTGATTGCCCACGTTGGCTTAAATGGAGATTCAGTGGGTCAGTTCGCTATGATATCCAGCTTCCAGTTGACGGCGTAGCAAGCTAGCAAGCTCCGCTGTATCGAGCTGGCGAGAACCGCTGTATCGAGCTAGCGAGTGCCGCTGTATCGAGCTAGGGACCTCCGCTGTTTTGAGCTAGTGAGTGCCGCTGTATCGAGCTAGGGACCTCCGCTGTTTTGAGCTAGCGAGTGCCGCTGTATCGAGCTAGGGATCTCCGCTGTATCGAACTGGCGAGTGCCGCTGTATCGAGCTAGTGAGCGCCGTTGTATCGAGCTAGCGAGTGCCGCTGTATCGAGCTAGCGAGTGCCGTTGTATCGAGCTAGCGAGTGCCGCTGTATCGAGCTAGCGAGTGCCGTTGTATCGAGCTAGCGAGTGCCGTTGTATTGAGCTAGCGAGTGCCGCTGTATCGAGCTAGGGACCTCCGCTGTATCGAGCTGGCGAGTGCCGCTGTATCAAGCTTACAGCTCTGCTGTAGTGAGCTCTGGTGTATCATTCCATCGTCCATCGGGAGGCTGTCTAGCGTAGCGAGCTATCCCACTGAGTCCCCACTTAAGCTAATGTGGGTAAACACAGAAACTGCTGACAAACCCAATCGGGTCCACATGTTCTGACACTTATAAACCATTTGGGGCCCATTTGGCCTTACTGGCTAGGGTTAAATAAAACTACTTTTTTAAAGGGATTTTTAGTAATAATTTAGCAATGGTAACTCAAATTAATTCTTGTTCATTCAGAGCAAAACTTTAGACATTTGAAATCTAAAAGTTAAGTTCAGGAAATAGAACAAGTCACTAATTTAGCATTATTTTCCATACATTTAAACAAATACAGAAACATGGTAACTGACTCTGTAAACAATCTTGCAGAGTCAGCTAGCTTCAGGCCTCTCAAATATTTACATTTACATTTTTGGTGTCTCAGGAAGAAGTGTAGATGTGCGCACGTCTGTTTTTTCTCACTGTCTGTAATTATGCAGTTTCCAGAGTGTTCACATGACTGCATTCCATGACGCAAACGTGTCACACACACAAAAATGTGTTTTTTTGACAGTCTGCCTCCTCTGGGCCACACGGTACAGGAAGATGCAAAGCTGCAAGATTTCATCTTTCAGCAGTTTTGACACGGGAGTTTTTTATTGTGCACTTCAGCAACTGCTGATTCTACATGCATGTGCTTAGAAAACATGTCAGCAGGAGCAGCGGGGGTTGTGAGGCGCTTCTGTATGTAGTTATAAAATATTAAGTAAATGCTGCAGTTCGCTTTATACTAAAATCTATTAGATTAGCTCAAACCTGCAGCATCTGTGAAGCTGATTAAGACCAATATTTACTCATTTGTTAAAAGAAAATTATTTTAGAACCATTGACTGTATAAGAGAACTGGACTGAGCGACACCAACCTGGTGTCCCGAGAAAGTGGCTCCAGCAAGCCAAAATCTCATAGACTTCAAAAGAGAAATGAACAGCTGTTACTCATTCTATTGGCCACAAAAAACATTCTCTCTCTAAAACATTTTAAGATGTTCTTGATAATCCTCTTGTGTTTTTCTTGATATTTTTTCTTCATTGCAATTTTTTCAAGTATATAAAATGACCAATCAGAAGCCTCAATAAAGGTAGGGCCCCACGTCCAATGTTCAAATTATGGATTTTGTGTATTTATTTCCCCCAGTTCAATTCCCGGCTGGGGGATCTGAACCAGAACCACCAACTGGGACCTTTCTGTGTGGAGTTTGCATGTTCTCCCCGTGCATGCGTGGGTTTTCACCGGGGACTCCGGCTTCCTCCCACCGTCCAAAAACATGCTTCATAGGTTCATTGGTGACTCTAAATTGTCCCTAGGTGTGAATGAGAGAGTGAATGTGTGTGTGATTGAGGCCCTGAGACAGACTGGAGACCTGTCCAGGGCGTACCCCGCCTTCGCCCATCAGTAGCCGGGATAGGCTCCGGCACCCCGCGACCCCGAAAGGGAAGAATGAATGAATGAATGAATGAATGTGTATTTATTTCAATTTATTTATAAAGCCCAATTACACAATACAATTATCTCAATGGACTTCTCTCCAGTAACTGTACAAAATCTATCCTAAAATGTAAACAATTGCTGATTACTAAACTAAACAGACTAAACTAAACTGGGAATCCCTGTCCTTAGACCCTCCTTGGTAAGGAAAAACTCCTAAAAACAAACAATTCTGGGACAAAACAAGAAGAAACTTCAGCGATGTCCACATGAAGGAGGGATCCTCTTCCAGGACGGACAGATGATTCACCAGGACTGTTAAATTATCTAACTGTACAGCTAAATATTTGAATAGTGTAACACACATGTCAAAGTCAAGGCCCGGGGGCCGAATTCGGCCCTCCAGGTAATTCTATTCGGCCCTCCAGATCATTTTATTTTATTATTAATGACTCAATGTTATCTTGCACTCATTTCTACCTTGTAAAATTTTGACAAAATATATATTTTATGGAGAGTAAAATATTGAAAGTTATTTAAGGTTTAAATTGATTTATTCTGGAACAATAGTTATTCATAATTATGGTAAGTAGTTACGGTTTTTAAAGTTTTAAAAATTGTAATTCTGCAGCTTTTTGGACTATTTTGACATTTACTAAGATTTGTTTTAGGCCATTTTGGAGTTTAGCTAATATTTCAGCTTTATTCTAGCAATTTTGGCTGATTTGGCTTTCCTTTTTATTTTTTTTTTTAGGATATTTTGAAGTTTAGATCTTTTTTAAGCTACATGCTAGCTTTTATGGCCACCTTAAGTTTTTTTTAGGCTAATTTGGCATTTATCTAATAATGCCAAATAATGCCAAATTTTAGCCATCAGCTTCAATGTTTTTAGCTATCAATTTCAGCATCTTCAGCGGCCAAATTCAGCTTACAGTATTCACACTAGCATTATCACAGGTAATCCTGTAAATCTAGTTCATAATTATGTTAAGAAGTTACAGTTTTAAAGTTTTAAAAATATAGTTTTAGAGTGTTCAATAAATGTTTATCCTGTTCGGCCTGCGACCTAAGATGTGTTTGGATTTTGGTCCCCTGTGGGATTGAGTTTGACACCCCTGGTGTAGCACATGGCTTTTATCCAGAAGAAACTGGGCGACAGCTAAGGGTGCGAGACGAGCCAGAGGCGAGGTCCACGTCCAAGAACAGGAGCCAGCAGGAATCTCTCCCACTCCCCTGGAGCGGGGTGGAGAAGAAGGACAACAAATGAATTGCCCTGCAGCAAACAGAGGAATGGAGAACAAAAAATAAAAGATAAAGAATAGTGGAGAGGAGAAGTAGATAAAAATAGAGGACAGAACTCCAGTGCACCACTCTTTGCCCCAATTAGGAGTGAGCTTGTTAGAAAGCCACACCCCTGCCACTTGAAAGCGGTAGGGGTGTGGCTTTCCAACAAGCTCACTCCTGATTGGAGAGAGTGGTTCCCATTGAAATGTTGACTCAGACCGACTTGGACCAATCGCTGCTGACTGACAACATCTGGCTCCAACATGGCGGCTCCTTTATCGCCACAAATGTGACTTAATTTGATTGGAATCGGAAATAAGCCATTTTCTATGGATGATGTCACACTAACTCGCTCCAGTTCTCAAATGCAGTCAATGTTTAGAACCACCAACAGTGTATGGAGGCATCTGCATTCAGCTCGTCATGATCATTGTTCTTTTCCATCCTTTTAGTTGAACTCATTAATACCAACTCATGGTGAATAAGAGCTTTTATTTGTTTGTGAACATACTCCAGCGGTGTCCAATCCAAGCCCTCGAGGGCCAGCTTCCTGCTTCATCTCATCTCCTTCTCATTGGTGGAGTACACCTGCCTCAGGTGGGACAGGGATTTCTGTCCCAAAACTGCATACATTTGCAAACGTCTGTAATGTCTGTAACTGAGCCAGACAGGGTGCAGATTAAATTCTGGGATTTTCTCGGCTAATCGTTTCTCCTGCTCAGTTTGCTTTTCAGTTACAATTTCAGCCTGTGCGCTGTAGAAAGGCTCTAACTGACAGTCATTTGGAAAACCTTTTTGAAAGCAGCTGAGAAATAAGTTCAAATGACAGAAGTTTTATTACAGTTCTGTGTAAAACAAATCTTCAAATCCTCCTCTGTCTCTAAACTTCACAGGTTTCCAGAGACATCTCCACGCCATCAGCACATTCTGCTATAAACGCTGTTTCTCCTCCATGCAAATGCCTATCTTTCTTCTCCAGACATACTGTCAATCTTTTGGCCCAGAAAAGTTTTGAACCGACTCCCAGAACCGATGTGGTTCTGTGCAGACGTCTCTTCTGGGTTTGGGTCAGCAGCGGTGCGTGTTTTTGTTGCGGTTCGGGCATGAAGCCCCTCAGCGTTTTGTAAACAGAAACTTCTGTTCCAGCTGACTCTGAGCCCACTGCAGCTCTGCCGCTTTCATTGTTTGGAAGTCGACACATATTCCGCTTGGTTGACTCTCTCAACCAAATAAATGTAAATTCTTCATCATATCTTCTTCAAGGCCATAAGACCAAATCAGCCTTTTCCCAGCGACAGACACAGTTTAGAAGAAGCTCATTAAGCTGTTGATCCACTTTGGTGCTTTTCTTGGTTTCCATTGTTCTCCTGAAAAAGATGGATGGCTCCTTCCGTCCTGTGCCGCCCAGTGAAAGAGTTAATGAGGAAAAATAGGTGGAGGATGAGATGGGGGGGGGGTTCTTTCTGAGCAGAGTTTGTCCCCCGTCAGACCAGAAAATGGGGGGTTCCAGCAAAGCTCACGGTGGTTTTATGGAAGAGCCAAATATGCAAAAAAATGGAGGAGAGGTTGGATTCCGACTTTCGTTCCTCCTGATGCCAGCCTGGTTGCTATGGGACCTGGAGGTGGTGCAGGACCCCCCCCCCGAGTCATAACAGTTCCTATTTCCAAGGTTCTGGGTCGTGTTTCTTTGCGGAGTGTACCCCTCTGAGCCCTTTCTCAGAATAAGAAGTGTGCAAGGACCCTGAATTTCTGCAGACTGGACTTCTATAATGGTCTGTTGTTCCATGTGGGGATGATGCAAAAGTCCAACCAGTTCCTGGACTGACATGACTTTCCTTTTATTGACTGGGTTGCATCTGTAAAGCCCTTTTTATTGTCTGTGTGAGAGCTGCTGTACAGTAAAGCTGTTTGCTCAGACAGTAAAGTATGTGCGGAGATAACTGCAAATCTGAAATGCATCAGGCACTTTTTGCGCCTCTAAAAATGAATATTCTAAAGCATTTGCCACCCTGACATGATTTCAAAACTCTCTTTGTTAAGGTAGATTAAATTACTTTTATTGATTCTGCAGTGTGAAGACTCTAATGAGTTGCAAGATAACGCTGAAGATAATTGTCTTACAAAGGTATGATAACTACTCCTCCTTCGTTTGGTTGACTGTTTGCATCGATTTGCAGCAGCAGGAGAAAACGGTGGTCTCTCTCTGGAGAAGAAGGACTTGTATTTATCCAACACTGTGCGCGGATGTGCACTCTGTGATCGTGTGTCAGCTCAGAGTGTTGCCGCTGAACAGATGGCCTTCACCTCGCTGCTTCTGCTGTCTCTGTTGTTACCTGTTCAGGGGCCATTTCACCTCAGGCCTTGGCTGCTGCAGGGAGTTCAGAGCCGCGTTTGACACTAATGATAGCTTTAGGGAGGGCTTCCACACACAGAATCAGGAGGATCACTGGTTTTTATGACATGTGAGACCATGAAAAATTGAAAACTGTTCTCAGTCTTACACTTATATGATTGTGGCTCTTTATTTTGCATTTATCAGAATGAGCTTTTATGCCAAATATGAGCACACATTCACTGCAATAACAGGCTCCTTAGAGATAAGTCAAACATTCCTACACCGTTGGCAGATTTTAGTAAGCAAAGAAATCTGCCAAGGGGGTCAGAAAAATAGTCTTAACAAGAGATACTATTTAAAAAACAGTTCTAGTTACTAAGATATATTTTCTTAAACTACCCTCATTATTTTGCTGTTAATAAACTTGTTTGTTGAGATTATTTTTCTTGCAGGACAGAAAATAAGAGATATTTTTCTAAGGTTGTATTCAGACTGGACACATTTCCCCCAATAATCCAGAACAAATTTTAAGTCTGAATAAACTTAAGTGGACCCTGGTCTGGGACCAGGAGCCGCTCTCTGAACCATCTTTTGAGGTGGTCTCAGTTCATTTCCAATCAGGCTGAGTTTTGGTTGACTCAGTTTCCTCAGTCTGAATATGATCCGCTCTCGGAGTGGAACAACAGGACCAAAACAGCCACTGTAGCCGGCTGTAGCTGGTGATCATGTGAATGAAGCAACCGGTGAGCCGTGGACAATTGTAAAGCATTGATTGTCATGTTATCAAAGAGATAATAATTGGTCAAACTGCATACTTGTGAGAACGTTTATTTTAACATAGCTGAAAATGCTTGTTTTGTGTCTCATTACGCTGCTGTGATGTCATCCTAAAAGCCAGCTTGTGGTTCCTTAACAGAATTCCCTTAAAAACAATGCCCTTATGTTGCTCTTCTGAAAGGAGAAAGAAAGAAAACGCGTCCAGCTGTTTCCTCATTGAGAGCTTTTACTCGAATGAGTGAAACAAGCCCTGTGCGCCCCCTTCTGGCCGTCTTAGGCATAAATCATTGAAGAAGTAAAAAGTAGGAAAATTACAGATTTTCAGATTTTTCTTTTTAAAGAAAATGTAATCTTATACTAACACCACAACAATGAGATACAGTGTGACGAAGAGGCGGAGACGTTAGGATCCATTTGCAAACATTTGCAAACAGTTCAATGGAACAGAGCAAGAGCAATTCCCCCCTGTACTCACTAGTGCGTTCACCATATTCTAGCTGTCCGAATCTACTAATTCCAAAATTGAATCCCAGAAGTCTTTGCAAAAAACTAGCGTGCATCAATGCTCACTAGATTAACAAATATAGATCACAATGCATTGCGGTCGAACAATTTCGAACAAAAAAACGTGTTTAAATGTAATTTTTTTAATAAGCCATCCACATTTTCTCCATCTGAACACAGTGGAGTCATAAATAAACGTCATGAAATGTTTGTGTTGCTTCGATTTTGACTTTGTGAAATTGGTGATGTCATACCCGCCATTTAAAAAAAAGGAAAGAAAAGTAGTGAACATTATGTCTGAATTACCTTTAAAATCCAGGGCACTAAACAGTCCCACACTATATAGTTTTTTATTAGTTAGGGGGGGAATTTGGAGATAACCATAGACGGCGTCAAAAAGGTAGGCCACTGCTAAAAACAGAGGAACGAGGCAGAGGAACGAATGAACAGGCGTGAGTCAAAAACAAAGAATCAAACTAGACAAACTGCTCAGACTGACAGATAAACACATCAATACTTCACACTGAAGTTGAGGCTGGACTGAGTATAAATGCTGGTGGTTCTGATGAAGATGATGATGATCAGCTATGCATGGAGAAGAATGAAGCGGTGGCTGATGGGAGTTGTAGTGAGGAAGGTGCTGAAGATGGTTAAAACTGAGGAGAGGGGTCCCTCTGGTGGTCGGAGGAGGACATGACTGAGTGAGTCCTGACGCACAGCAACTCATTGAAATGTGGTCGGAGGAATTTGGGAACTACATAGTTTGAATGTATGAACTATCCTGACAAGGATTCCAAAGCGCAGAATTTCCATAATCTTTGCCTTTAGATGCTTCTGCGTAAATCCTGGCCAATTAGTGAAGAGATATTCAGTCACACGGAACAGGAAAGTCCGCTTGACGCGAGTCTGACTACAGATCAAACTTAAGGTTCAGGACTCTATCCGGAACAAATTAAGTGGACTCAGTCAGGACCAACGTATTTTTGCAGTTGAAATACATCCTTAATCCTTGAGCTATCCAGGTATGCTGACGTTGGGAGTGGAGTGGAGTCATCTGAGTGGAGTGATATTGTCACTGGTATCTGCGGCAGACATGAAATCTTATCCACCTTCATCCACTTTGTGATTGGATGGATCAAACGTCAATGTGCAGCTTGGGTCATCTGGACCCCATAAGAGAGCACAAGGGTTAAACAACGGTCTTTTACTTTCTTAAGTTCTCAATTTTCATAGTCTTCAAGTAATTTGACTCGGGTAACATATGCTCTCATGTACAAGGACAAAGCACACAAAAACAAGAGAAACAAATAAGTAAAACCAGAAAAGTTACCTTACCTGCAATGATTGTAGTAAAATAAAAAACCCCACTAGATAACAAATTAGCCAAAAATATTAGAATGTGTAAGGTTACTATTTTTAAATTACTATAAAAGATGAAAACATAGCCCATGAATATATTTAAAGACTTGCTGCTAATTCTCTTAAAATCTGAAGACTTTCTCATTCATTTCCTATGGGGCATATTTTGCTCAATATTTCAAAAACTATAAAGTTTATAAATACCAAAATACAAGCAGAAATGTCCTGAATGAGCTGAACATTTTAACAAGATTGGTGAAATCCCTGAAAGTGTGATTGAGTTTTTACGTGCCATAAAACGTATGGAAAGGAGCAGAAGAATCACTATTGTGTGAATGCTTAAGCAATCACACTATTAGGAAACTGAAGACATACAACTTTAAACTTGGGTAGAAGCTCTCTTTATGGCGGGTGGTTTTGGCGTACGCGGCTCTTTTCTCAGGCAGTGGGGATGAGTGGAGACTTCACCAGCCCCTTCCTAACCCTGGACCAGTTCTGGCCCTGGATAGAGGGGAGGGTGGTACCTTTAGAGAGCGTTCCAAACTTTGTGCCGCAGTCTTAAAGTGTTCTGGTCTTATGGCCTCAAAGCTCAATTAAAAGAAAGTTTTTTGAAACTCACTAAACTCCCAACAACAGTTTCGTGCTTCAGTAAAAATCCCAAACCACAGTTGGACCTCTGGGACCGCTGGAGAAGGCAGAGCAGCACTCTGAGCGATTCTGCTGGAAGCTGCTGCAGAGGTTTTGATTGACTGGGACTTGTTTTCATTTCCATCTATTGTCGTGATCATTGCGAGGTCTGCGAGCTGCGTTCACTGAAATGACTACATTCAAGGCTTGACATACGGGACAGAGATCTTGTGTTTGAACAAAACTTAATCTAAAATTCAGATGGCTCTCGGTTGTCTTGCTGCTGCCCTGATATGCAGCACAGCAATGCTATTATTAAGACTAGGATGGGTATACTTTCAAAGCTCTGTGTGAAATCCTTTTCTTCAGCGCGCAGGAAGGGTGCAGTGGAGTATTTGCATCAGTAGCCACAGCTGACAGGTGATCTTGGCCACCCTAGTAGGTTGTGTGCTTTTGTATGCAAGGGATGAATCCCGAAGTCTGTGTGGGTTTCTGTCAGTGTGAGTGGAACAAAGGCAGCTGTGTGAATCACAAAAACAAAACAGGTTGTGCTGAGTGAAAGCCGACCTGCTGATCTGAGAACCAGGGGCGGCTGCAGGGGAGTTCTCCCTCCGGGTCGCTGTGATCGGATCGATACCACACATACTTCACACAGAGCCCGTCGATCGCATTACTATTCTGGCGAATGATTCAATCCTCCAATGACAATTGACAGCTGTGTTAGTAAATGTATCTCACCTCCCACTTGTCTTTCTCTCATACACATAAGAAAAGCTACTTTTCAGAGTTTTATTTGACTGATAAACGTAAAATAGTTTGTATTTTATAAATGTATAACTTAAAACCTTGAAGAAAGTTGAATTTTAATTAAAGCTGCACGTGACAAACTAATGGAGAAAAAAACACCTTTTTTCAAAATGGCAGCTTTTCTGTTGGTTTGATCTCCATAGCAACCATTTTAGTTTTTGGTCACCTGGGGGTGATGAACAGATCGATGCCATTTTTAAAAGAATCCGCCAAAGTAATTTTTAAAAATATCCTTAGCAACAGAAGTTTCTTTGTTGACCACGCCCACATTTTGATATAGTCATATCGTTTTGTTCAGCTTGAACAAAACGATAATTGAAAGCCATTTCAAATTCAAAAACACATATTGAAAACTTGAAGGAATTATTGAAAATTTGAAAAAAATGTAAATTTGAAACTTAAGAAAAAAAACCTAAAACTTTTACCATTTAAAAAATGTTTAATTGTACTTTGAACATTCTTCTTTCCTTTCTCCCTCGTTGCTTTCAGTTCTCTGTTTTCAGTTTCAATTCAGAGTTTTCAAGTGTCCGCTGCTGAGCTGATCCTAATTTACATGGGGGCGGGGCTTGAGCTCATTGGCTACCGGGACATGTTTCCCATGGGGGGCAGAGGGGACTCCTCACTTCACGTTTGTTTTCCATCTGTGTTTTGGTTCACTTCAAGCAGATCCTGATTTGACCCCATAGCCAAGCTAGAGATCGAGTGGCCATCCCATAACCCTTTTCAAACTTCCTTTAGTTACGTGTGTTTTGGTTTCATTTGTGCATTTTGAACTTTTCAGTCTGATTTTGGCCCTGTTCATTTTTTTGATGTTTGTTCTTGCTGTGATGTTGTCATTTATGTGTCAAAACCACCACCAGGTTCTAGGTGCGTTCTTGGTGAGTTTTTGAGTGTGTAGCTAAAGTGAAATGGGCGAAAGAAGAACTGCTTAAACGATCCAGGACTGCGTCTGCAGGACAGAAGAATGTGACTCTTTAACAAGGCCAGTGCCATTCCTGACTCATCTCATTTCCAGCCTGTGGGAGGGGGAAGACAAGTTTTTATTTTTTGGCTGAGAAAAAGAACACAAATTTGTTTCAGCAGCAAAACATAAACTTAATTGATAACCTTTTCTAAGAATTCATCTCTTGCTTTTAAGGGTTGTTTTTCACAAAGGATAAGAAGTGAGGATCATCAAAATATTAATTTTCCCAATTTGTAAAAAATCTTTACAAAATCCTTTCACAACAGTGTTTCAGACAAAAAAATGTATTTGTTAGAAAACATTATCTTACCCTTGAATAAAAGATGAGGAGGGATTGTTGTTAATAACACATTGTGCCGGTTGCCATGGTGATTTGTCTCCGCTTGTTATGGTTCTGGCTCTAGAAAAACTTCACGGACAAATCTGACAGAAGCATCCTGTCAGGCCTTCAGGATGTGACGAGCTGGGAGTGACAGCAGCTTGTAAAATGCCAAGAATTCACAGTTTAGAAGGAAATGTCAAGTCACATCTGACAAACCGAGATTCTGTTCGGAATTATGTATGATTTTAAATGTATTTAAGTTCAACTCCATCTTTACTTTCCTGTAAACTTTTAACTTTTCATTTGTTCTCAATTTAGATTTTTTTTAAATTTTAGTGTCATACTTTAAATTTTTCCTGGAATTAGTCTAATTTTTTGTGCTTTATCCTTTAATAAAACTTACTTTTTTTCTTAAACTCTTCATTCAAAGGAAATGAAACTAAAATGCTGAACTAAATCTCAATTAAAAATCCAGTCATAATCATAGCTCAATGAGAAGGATCAACAAAGATAATAACCGACATGTTCATCAGGAGACTCTGACAGCAGCAGCCGTGCACAAAAGCATCTTTGAATGATGTAAACTAATGAGAGCGTGGTTCAACGAGAAGGATTCAAGGCCGTCTCCTACAGAAAGGCTGTGTGGATGGAGGAATCCTTCTGCCTTCATTTACTGCGACAAGTTGGAAGGTTTCTTTCTGATTTTGTTGAGTGCGTCACACTCATGGGATCAATTTAATTCTTACTGTTTTACAAATAAATGTCGATTTTTCCAATCTTTGTCTGTTTAATTTATTCACACATTAAGGAGTTTGTTTGTCTCTGAAGAACAGAAAAAAAACATTTTTTTAACCATTTTCCTGCTGAGAGCTCTTGTCCTGCAGGAATCGATGACAGAAACTTCTTCAGGATTTCTCATAGAATTCAAGGTTCTGTTGATGACAGCAGTTTGTTCACATCCTGCCAAGTTTTCCAATGGTTTTCCTGTGGAAAACTGAGTTTTCCAATGGGAGCTCGCAGTGATTTCTATCACAGAGAGAAGCTGAAGCTCTAAAGATCAATATTGATCTGTTTCTTTTTACTCTTTAAAGATAATGTCTTGATTTTCAAAGAATTCCCAGTGGGATTTCAATTATGATGATGCCATTTTTAGCCAAAATCCAAAAACCTGTGTCGCTTTCTAGGACATAGCCTTTTTATTATTCATCATTATGTTAAAAAGTTACAGTTTTAAAAATTGGCATTCTTTACCAAGATTTTTTAGTTTAGCTAATATTTCAGCTACATGCTAGCTGTTTTGGCTAATTTAGGCTTTTTTTGTTTTGTTTGTTTTTTAGGCTAACTTGAAGTTTAGCTAATATTTTAGCAACTACTAACTTCAGCCTTTTCAGCTATCAATTTCAGCATCTTCAGCAGCCAAATTCAGCTTACAGCATTCACACTATCATTATTACAGGTAATGCTATATATCTAGTTCATAATTATGTTAAAAAGTTACGGTTTTAAAGTTTTTGCTTTAAATAAATGTTTCTTCTGTTATTCTAAGGTGTGTTTTGGATTCTGGCCCCTTGTTTGACACTCCTGCTTTAAACCATTTCTTCTGCATTACACTCTGTGATCTCATGAGTGGATCAATGATAAAATATTGAAGCAACAAATGTAAAGTGTTGGGAAGGATCCTGTGGCAGACATGAGATGACATGGACCAACTTTGGATGTTTTTCTGTTTCCTTTTGTGAATTAAATATTGGTTTGGAGTCACTTGAAAATGATTGTCTTTATTAGTATTTTGCACCACGTCTGAGATTTTTGGGAAAACATTATTCCTGTTTTTATAAGTTAAAAAGGGAGTAACGAGTCTATGAATCGTGCTTTTTAGCTGAGCCTGAGGTGATTCTTTACCTCCTTACCTGCTTACAAATGTCCAACAGCCATCAAACTCAGTTAATAATCAGCAACGAATCTTTGACAGCAGGACATCTGCTGCGGTGAGGAAACGGTGGAGTTTGTCAGTCATGTCCACATGAGACAAAGTGATTCAGATCAGACAGAAATCCATTTTTCAGGTCTGACAAAACAGCAGAAGATGCATCTCCACCCAGATGTCGTTTGTTGCTGTCATTCATGCAACAAAAGCGCACAAAAAAAATCTGTTTGAAAATCAATTCAGCTTCAGGCTTTTCTCAGGTGAGGGGCATTTAAAGTGTCTCCGGTGTCCTTTTTTGTTGTGTGCCTTCTGAACATATAGTGTTAAAAAAGAAAATGAAAAAAAGTGCAAATGAGAAGCATCTCAAGGAAAAAGCGATGGCCAGCTTCAGCAATGAGGTCTGCTGACGCACAAACCATGAAGAGGAGGTAAGACGCTGCAGAGAAGGAGGAGTGAAGAAACGGGAGAAAACTGACAGCAGGTGAGGGTCAACACGGGGTTAGGATGAAAGACGGGCGGATGCTTCTGGGAACTATGAAGAGTGGAGGTTCACCATGGACGGTATGGAGACACACACCTGTGTACACACAGCCAATAAAAAAGACTTTTAGTGGAAATAAATGCAACAGAGAGGAAGGAGGAGGAGGAGGGAGAGCGATAGTGAGGTGAGAGAGAGGGAGAGAGGAGACGCGACAGAGGGAGGCGTGTAGAGAAGGAGGAGACGGAGATAAACCTCACTTGGGTGAAGCGATCCTGCTGAAGGAGGAGGAAGTTCTGAAGATGAGTCACAGGGCAGCAGAACCGGCCGGGCGGCTCAACCCCATCAGGCGCTCACATTCACCGGGATCCATGGAGACGGCCGAGCAGCAGCACTGAAATCCAGAGGAAGTTCCTGGAAGGCTGACAGCTCTGAAGACAGGATGGATTTACACAAATGTTTCAGCTTGTTTTTCCTCGCTCTGACCCAACAAGGTAAATGTCCTTTTTAAAACGATTTAGAATATTTCTTAGCTGTCATCCTGACAGGATCAGATACTGTGTTCTGATTCACCAAAGTATTCAGTTAACTTTTTCTTTCCTGATGACTTGAACTCTACAAAAGACTGATCCAGATTTATTTGTGACTGTTGACTGAGGAGTTGGAGCAGTCGTAGTTGGAGTCCTGACCTCCAGCCTGTAAGTTGATGTGTCCTTGTGCAAGACACTGAATCCTGCCAGCCCCCCCCACCCCTACCCTTCATCAGTCTGTAGAAAAAGCTGAAGATCGCCGACACAAAAAGAGCAGGCTGAATGTGTCATTGTGTAAAAGTGTTTTTATCCATTAACAGAACTGAAAAACCTCACATCCAAATGCAGAGCATGTATCTGAGCCATTTAGCAGCAACACCTCTGCCACTCGGGACCGACGCTGAACACAAAAGCTTTTTCTTGTGGGATCATTTTTGGAATTTGCAGCTCGTTTAGGGTTGGCCTGTGAGAGGGCATTGATCATAAAAGGACAGATTTGGGTTTAGTGGCTTGGTTACATGATTGTGCTTTAAATAACCAGAAACATCTGCAGGAAATGACACAGTCATGTACCTGATTTATCTTTACAACCATCATCAGGAAAAAGAATTAAATTAGCATGAACATGTGTTGATTAATGTCACATCTCAGAAAATAATATATATATGTGACCAATATAATTAGTAAGTGAGCTCCACGTTGAAATGCTGCTGCAGAATCCTCTTCAGCATCTTTAGATTTTTCTATCAAAGTTGCCAAAAGAAAGACCCAAAGTGATCTGATGGGTCAGAGATTCTCATCATAAAGCATTTAGACGTTTCAAGGTTAGCTGGTGTCTAGACACGACAAAGAAAGAGCCAGGAATGTATAAAAAAAGAAGCAACTGTATCAGTTTAATAAGGTATTGATCCCAGCCCCTTTAAAATTGTGACTGTCAGTCTTCAGGCTGCTGAATGGCAGCCCATCAGTTTTTATTGAGTGTGCAGGAGAAGCAGCAGCGAGATAACAACACCTGTATCCTTATTTGGAGATCCCTGGTTAGTGTGGAAGCATCCTTCAAAGTCTTCCTCCTGTGACATGAGTATGGATGAACCTCAGAAACGTCTTCATGGACTCAATGTGAGCTAATGAAGTAAATGAAGACGTAAGACACTGGAAATGCCTTCATGGCTCCCATTATAACATATCAATAAGGCCAACCTAATAAGAATAATAGCCTCCAATAATAGTAGGAAGAAGGCAGAACTTGATTATCTAAAACTGTTCTTTAATTACTGCTGGACCTAATTAGGTCATCTTCCACGGAAAACGAGCAGCAGAAGGAAAAGGACACCCGGGCTGATGGAACATGAGGGGAGGTGGCATTGGAGTGGGGGGGCTGTCTGAACTGTTCCATCAGGGGGTTTGATTGGAAACACAGTGATACCCTCAGGTCCTGATTCTTATAGCCTTTCTCCCTTTCCTTCCATGGTGTCTTATGTAACCGAGCCGTGTGCTCAACAACAAAGGTCTCCGTACTTCAGGTTTGCTTCAGCTCATTGATGAAACTCATTAAAAATGGATGCATTGCAAATAAAAAGGTGAACGTTTGAATGGACGGGTTCTGTTTCAGACCATGAAATGGTGGGAACTCTCCACTGTGAGTCAGGAGATCAAGTCCTTATACGCTCCACACTGTGCCGTACCAGGATTTTCTTAAAGTCCCCTTATGACGAATTATTTTTATTTAAAAGAAACGTTCCCAGTAGTGTTTTAATAATGATGACGTTTTTAACCAAAATCTCACAAGCTAAATATCTTAAAAAGACATTTTTCATGTTGATCTGAAGTCTCCGTTTCCAAAATCTCCTCTGAGGGGGCGTGGCTTTTGGAGCTCCGCCCCTGATCCCCCCTGTCTGATTATAGTAGCTCTGTGTCTCTCTAGTGCAAATCTAGCTAATTCTCCAATGTTTATTGACTGTGATCAATACATTCAATCATTGGTTTCTCAGAGTTCTTGATAAAATAATCAAAGCTAACATCAAAATGCTCTTTCATTGATTTACAATCCTTTCCAACTGCGGTCAAATGAGCCGCCGTTCACATTTCCGTGGTCACATCAAGAAGCTCCGTGGAGTCTGGTGGAGATTTTCCAGCGTTCTCAGTCCTGCTACCGTAAGTATTGGATGAAACTCACACCAAAAATCCAGTGATGCTGATTTGACCACAGAAATGTGAACGGCGGCTCATTTGACTGCAGTCAATGTGAAGATACCATCTTCTCTTCTCCAGAACCTGAACTAGACACTAGGAACAGATGAGGGTTTAGTGCATGTGCAGCAGAGCTGTTGATGGAAAGAAGATCATTCATTCAAACAGAGTCTGTCCAAGACAGTTTGATTGATTTAAAAGGAGAAATACTCAGAAATGCAAAAATAAAATAATTTCTTATTACATTTGTTCTCTTTCAGAAGAAAAATGACACACAGACATGTTTAAAACTCTAAAAACAGGATTTTCATTAGAGGGAAACTTTAAGCCTTTCAGAATAAACTATATCCATATCATATATTACCTTTGGAACATGAAAAATCAAATTATTTACGAAATATACGTTTTTGTTTTTTTTTACTCTTGTCACAGCTGGAAGTAAAACAATCCCAAAGCTAACTGATCAAAGTTAGCTTTGGGGAGAAAGTGCTTGTGGATTCTTCCTGGAGGGGGCGGTTCTCAACTTGTGATGTAAGCATGTGAGGACCCGCTCGTCTTCGTGGGTATGGGAGGGGCTGCTGTTGAGAGAGCAGGTTTTTAGAGGATTACTCAGAAATGTGTGAACGGATCAAAAATACAGCTTTGGGGTTCTTTATAAAGAGGAATGATCAGTATAATACACTGAAAAAGTTGTTTTTTCATGGTGTGGCCGCTTTAAATGAGACATAATAAAGAGCTGGACAGTGGAACAGTGGTTAGCACTCTCACCTTGCAGCAAGATGGTTCTGGTTTGAATCCCAGCTGGATTCTTTCTGTGTGGAGTCTCTTTGTGTTGGTTTTCTCCAAGAAACGGTTTCCTCCCACAGTCCAGAAACATGATTCATCGGCTCATTAGTGAATCTAAATTGCCCCTAGATGTGTGTGTGGGTATGGGTGTGTGTTCCTGCAACAGAGTGGCAACCTGTTCAGGGTGAGCCCCGCCTTCGCCCAACAGTACTGGATAGGCTCCAGCAACCCTTTGACCCTAAAAGGGATGGGCTCAGAAGATGGCTATAGACAGAATAAATGTTATCAAGCTGAAGTCTGATGTCGCTTTCTAGTTTCCTCCCAGGCTGAACCTCGCGCCCATGCTGAGGAGCGGCTGCTGCAGAATCTGTTTGCACGCTACAACAAGCTCTCGCGGCCCGTGCAGAACACTTCCGACACCGTGCTCGTCCACTTCGGACTGTCCATCGCACAGCTGATTGATGTGGTGAGTCAGATTCAGGACCTGACATGGGTGGTCCAGTGTTAAATCACACAAATGCATCTCATTTACTTCAATTTTCTGCATTTGAAACCAAATCCTGAGGAGAAATATATGATCTAGAGAGCAGCATGGATGAAAACGGTGTTTTCTGGTTATGACTGATATATTTTATGATGCATCACAGTAGTTCTGATGCTCTCCCTACTCAGTTTCATTCTTTATTTGAAGTTTCTTTAAAGCTTTCCATGCTTTTCTGAGTGAGGGAGATCCATTTCAATGGAGTTCGTCTGAAGTTATACAGAAACGGAACACATTGCATTACTTTTCTCAGCTGTCATCAAACATTTGTAAAGCTGTTTGTAGAAGCAACCAGGTGAAAAAAAAAGAAAAACATGTTTTCACCTGCATTCATTAGGCTTTTCAGATAATTAAACAATAGTGTGAAATTAGTCTCATATGTGGGTCATTTGGGGGTTTAGTTAAATAATTTAAAGCTGTTTTATAACATCCACACAAAGTTACCTGCAGGCACTTTCCGACTGTGCAGCCTGCGTCACTGCAGAGATGATTTTCCAGCTTTTTGACACCCGGTTAGTTGACAGTGCGCGCTCCCCCTGCCTGGCGGTGAGTGTCAGCACCGGGTAAAGATGTCTGCTCCTACAGAGAGCCTTCACTGACTGCCTTGGATTATAGGAAGCTGAAAAGCAACCAGCAAAGTAATGGTGAAGGCGTTTCGGCATTAGGCATAAAGTTGGTATTGCTCCTGCAGGAAACTCCAGTCTGTTACATTTATATGGAGGAGACTGAATCTCACAATAACCTTTCGGTTTGCAGGATGAGAAGAACCAGATGATGACCACAAACGTCTGGCTTAAGCAAGTAAGGCATTCTAAATGAAACCGATGTTGACATAATAACCTGAAAATATAAATCCAGGTTTGATTGCTTTCTTGTAGGAATGGAATGACTACAAACTCCGCTGGAACCCGGAGGAATATGAAAATGTCACCTCCATCCGAATCCCCTCAGAGATTATCTGGAGACCTGACATCGTCCTCTACAACAAGTGAGGATCTGTTCGCATTGACGACATTCAAACCAGTCTTTTTGGGCACACTGAGCTTCCCATAACTGTAATGGTCTCTGCTGTCACAACAAAAATATAGCATTTAATGCTTAGATAGAGATTACTTCAGTCCTGCAGGGAGAAAGCCAGGAAGATGTTGTGCCAAAACTCCTGTCCTGCGCCAATGTCATTAAGCAATTAAGCTGAAATAAACGTGAACAAAGCCATCCTTAATGGATGAGTTTAGAAAAAATGCTAAACATGATTTAAGCAATACGTTTGATGTAAGATTAAGAAGAATTTTGATTGGAAGTGTTTAAGCAGGAATTCCTCTGGTCGGAGAGAAGCAGGTGGGAACGCGCTCTTCATTTATTATTAAGGAAAATGAAAAACTGCATCAAAATGGAAATAGCTGTATCTTCATAAATAACAAACATGTTAGTTATCCTTAGACTTTAGTCCCAACTGTCCTTAAAGGAGGACAAAGATCACCATAATTCTCAATCGAAAACTGAACCAAACTGTTCGCTGCACCATTAAACTGAGGAACGTGAATCGTTGCATCCCTGCAGAAAACCGGTGTGTTAAAGTGTCAAACAACTGTTATGCTAAATGTAAGGATTCAGTGTTGCATTATTCTTGTTGTATTAGATTACACCAGACTTAGTGGGAAGGATTCTTTTCATGGTTACTTGCTCACTAGCATATTAACAC